>NC_135256.1:17699702-18005952 GCF_964204865.1 Styela clava
ACTTCATGCATGAGTGAGCATAGTCAGTTTTGCTTTGTAACTTCATGCATGGGTCAGCGAATCAGTTTTACTTAGTAACTTCATGCATGAGTGAGCATATTCAGTTTTACCCTGTAACTTCATGCATGGGTGAACGTAGTCAGTTTTAATTTGGAACTTCATGCATGAGTGAGCATAGTCAGTTTTACTTTGTAACTTCATGCATGGGTGAACGTAGTCCGATTTACTTTGGAACTTCATGCATCAGTGAGCATATTCAGTTTTACTTAGTAACTTCATGCATGGGTCAGCGAATCAGTTTTACTTAGTAACTTCATGCATGAGTGAGCATAGTCAGTTTTACTTTGTAACTTCATTCATGAGTGAGCATAGTCAGTTTTACTTTGTAACTTCATGCATGGGTGAGCATAGTCAATTTTACTTTGTAACTTCATGCATGAGTGAGCATATTCAGTTTTAATTTGTAACTTCATGCATGAGCGAGCATATTCAGTTTTACTTTGTAACTTCATGCATGGGTGAGCGTAGTCAGTTTTACTTTGGAACTTCATGCATGAGTGAGCATATTCAGTTTTACTTTGTAACTTCATGCATGAGTGAGCGTGGTCAGTTTTACTTTGAAACTTCATCCATTAGTGAGCATAGTTAGTTTTACTTTGTAACTTCATGCATGAGTGAGCGTAGTCAGTTTTACTTTGAAACTTCATGCATGAGTGAGCATAGTCAGTTTTACTTTGGAACACATACATGGGGTTGTACTTTGTAACTTCATGCATGGGTGCGTAGTCAGTTGTACTTTGTAACTTCATGCATGGGGTGAGCGTACTTTGTAGCTTCATGCGTGGGTGAGCGTAGTCAGTTATACTTTGTAACGTTATGCATGAGTGAGCGTAGTCAGTTTTATCTTGTAATATACTCAGTTTTACTTTGAAACTTCATGCGCCGGTGAGCATATTCTGTTTTACTTTGTAACGTCATACATGAGTGAGCGTAGTCAGTTTTACCTTGTAACATCATTCATGCATGAGTGAGCTTAGTCAGTTTTACGCTGTAACGTCATGCATGGTTGAGCGTAGTCAGTTTTACTTTGTAACTTCATGCATGAGTGAGCATAGTCAGTTTTACTTTGTAACTTCATGCATGAGTGAGCATAGTCAGTTTTACTTTGTAACTTCATGCATGGGTGAGCATAGTCAGTTTTAATTTGTAACTTCATGCTTGGGTCAGCGAATCAGTTTTACTTTGTAACTTCATGCATGGGTGAGCGTAGTCAGTTTTACTTTGTAACTTCATGCATGAGTGAGCATAGTCAGTTTTACTTTGTAACTACATGCATGGGTGAGCGTAGTCAGTTTTAATTTGTAACTTCATGCATGGGTCAGCGAATCAGTTTTACTTAGTAACTTCATGCATGAGTGAGCATAGCCAGTTTTACTTTGTAACTTCATGCATGGGTCAGCGTAGTCAGTTTTACTTTGGAACTTCATGCATGGGGTGAGCGTACTTTGTAGCTTCATGCGTGGGTGAGCGTAGTCAGTTATACTTTGTAACGTTATGCATGAGTGAGCGTTGTCAGTTTTATCTTGTAATATACTCAGTTTTACTTTGAAACTTCATGCGCCGGTGAGCATATTCTGTTTTACTTTGTAACGTCATACATGAGTGAGCGTAGTCAGTTTTACCTTGTAACATCATTCATGCATGAGTGAGCTTAGTCAGTTTTACGCTGTAACGTCATGCATGGTTGAGCGTAGTCAGTTTTACTTTGTAACTTCATGCATGAGTGAGCATAGTCAGTTTTACTTTGTAACTTCATGCATGAGTGAGCATAGTCAGTTTTACTTTGTAACTTCATGCATGGGTGAGCATAGTCAGTTTTAATTTGTAACTTCATGCTTGGGTCAGCGAATCAGTTTTACTTTGTAATTTCATGCATGGGTGAGCATAGTCAGTTTTACTTTGTAACTTCATGCATGAGTGAGCCTAGTCAGTTTTACTTTGTAACTACATGCATGGGTGAGCGTAGTCAGTTTTAATTTGTAACTTCATGCATGGGTCAGCGAATCAGTTTTACTTTGTAACTTCATGCATGAGTGAGCATAGTCAGTTTTACTTTGTAACTTCATTCATGAATGAGCATAGTCAGTTTTACTTTGTAACTTCATGCATGGGTGAGCATAGTCAGTTTAACTTTGTAACTTCATGCATGAGTGAGCATATTCAGTTTTACTTTGTAACTTCATGCATGATTGAGCATATTCAGTTTTACTTTGTAACTTCATGCATGGGTGAGCGTAGTCAGTTTTACTTTGGAACTTCATGTATGAGTGAACATATTCAGTTTTACTTTGTAACTTCATGCATGAGTGAGCGTGGTCAGTTTTACTTTAAAACTTCATGCATGAGTGAGCATAGTCAGTTTTACTTTGTAACTTCATGCATGAGTGAGCGTAGTCAGTTTTACTTTGGAACTTCATGCCTGAGTGAGCATAGTCAGTTTTACTTTGGAACTTCATACATGGGGTTGTACTTTGTAACTTCATGGATGGGTGCGTAGTCAATTGTACTCTGTAACTTCATGCATGGGGTAAGCGTAGTTTGTAACTTCATGCGTTGGTGAGCATAGTCAGTTATACTTTGTAAAGTTATGCATGAGTGAGCGTAGTCAGTTTTATCTTGTAACATACTCAGTTTTACTTTGAAACTTCATGAGTCGGTGAGCGTATTCTGTTTTACTTTGTAACGTCATGCATGAGTGAGCGTAGTCAGTTTTACCTTGTAACATCATTCATGCATGAGTCAGCTTAGTCAGTTTTACGCCGTAACGTCATGCATGCATGAGTGAGCTTAGTCAGTTTTACTTTGTAACTTCATGCATGAGTGAGCATAGTCAGTTTTACTTTGTAACTTCATGCATGAGTGAGCATAGTCAGTTTTACTTTGTAATTCCATGCATGAGTGAGCGTAGTCAGTTTTACTTTGGAACTTCATACATGGGATTGTACTTTGTAACTTCATGCATGGGTGCGTAGTCAGTTTTACTTTGTAACTTCATGCATGGGTGAATGTAGTCAGTTTTACTTTGGAACTTCATGCATGAGTGAGCATATTCAGTTTTACTTTGTAACTTCATGCATGAGTGAGCATATTCAGTTTTACTTTGTAACTTCATGCATGGGTGAGCGTAGTCAGTTTTACTTTGTAACTTCATTCATGAATGAGCATAGTCAGTTTTACTTTGTAACTTCATGCATGGGTGAGCATAGTCAGTTTAACTTTGTAACTTCATGCATGAGTGAGCATATTCAGTTTTACTTTGTAACTTCATGCATGATTGAGCATATTCAGTTTTACTTTGTAACTTCATGCATGGGTGAGCGTAGTCAGTTTTACTTTGGAACTTCATGTATAAGTGAGCATATTCAGTTTTACTTTGTAACTTCATGCATGAGTGAGCGTGGTCAGTTTTACTTTAAAACTTCTTGCATGAGTGAGCATAGTCAGTTTTACTTTGTAACTTCATGCATGAGTGAGCGTAGTCAGTTTTACTTTGGAACTCCATGCCTGAGTGAGCATAGTCAGTTTTACTTTGGAACTTCATACATGGGGTTGTACTTTGTAACTTCATGGATGGGTGCGTAGTCAATTGTACTCTGTAACTTCATGCATGGGGTAAGCGTAGTTTGTAACTTCATGCGTTGGTGAGCATAGTCAGTTATACTTTGTAAAGTTATGCATGAGTGAGCGTAGTCAGTTTTATCTTGTAACATACTCAGTTTTACTTTGAAACTTCATGAGTCGGTGAGCGTATTCTGTTTTACTTTGTAACGTCATGCATGAGTGAGCATAGTCAGTTTTACCTTGTAACATCATTCATGCATGAGTCAGCTTAGTCAGTTTTACGCCGTAACGTCATGCATGCATGAGTGAGCTTAGTCAGTTTTACTTTGTAACTTCATGCATGAGTGAGCATAGTCAGTTTTACTTTGTAACTTCATGCATGAGTGAGCATAGTCAGTTTTACTTTGTAATTCCATGCATGAGTGAGCGTAGTCAGTTTTACTTTGAAACTTCATGCATGAGTGAGCATAGTCAGTTTTACTTTGGAACTTCATACATGGGATTGTACTTTGTAACTTCATGCATGGGTGCGTAGTCAGTTTTACTTTGTAACTTCATGCATGGGTGAACGTAGTCAGTTTTACTTTGGAACTTCATGCATGAGTGAGCATATTCAGTTTTACTTTGTAACTTCATGCATGAGTGAGCATATTCAGTTTTACTTTGTAACTTCATGCATGGGTGAGCGTAGTCAGTTTTACTTTGGAACTTCATGCATCAGTGAGCATAGTCAGTTTTACTTTGTAACTTCACGCATTTTGTAACTTCATGCATGAGTGAGCGTAGTCAGTTTTACTTTGGAACTTCATGCCTGAGTGTGCATAGTCAGTTTTACTTTGGAACTTCATACATGGGGATGTACTTTGTAACTTCATGCATGGGGTAAGCGTACTTTGTAGCTTCATGCGTTGGTGAGAATAGTCAGTTATACTTTGTAACGTTATGCATGAGTGAGCGTAATCAGTTTTACCTTGTAACATACTCAGTTTTACTTTGAAACTTCATGCGTCGGTGGGCTTATTAAGTTTTACTTTGTAACGTCATGCATGAGTGAGCGTAGTCAGGTTTACCTTGTAACATCATTCATGCATGAGTGAGCTTAGTCAGTTTTACGCTGTAACGTCATGCATGGTTGAGCGTAGTAAGTTTTACTTTGTAACGTCATTCATGCATGAGTGAGCTTAGTCAGTTTCACTTTGTAAATTCATGCATGAGTGAGCGTAGTCAGTTTTACCTTGTAACATCATTCATGCATGAGTGAGCTTAGTCAGTTTTACGCTGTAACGTCATGCATGGTTGAGCGTAGTCAGTTTTACTTTGTAACTTCCTGCAAGAGTGAGCATAGTCAGTTTTACTTTGTAACTTCATGCATTAGTGAGCATAGACAGTTTTACTTTGTAACTTCATGCATGGGTGAGCGTAGTCAGTTTTATTTTGTAACTTCATGCATGGGTCAGCGAATCAGTTTTATTTAGTAACTTCATGCATGAGTGAGCATAGTCAGTTTTACTTTGTAACTTCATGCATGGGTCAGCGAATCAGTTTTACTTAGTAACTTCATGCATGAGTGACCATAGTCAGTTTTACTTTGTAACTTCATGCATGATTAAACATGGTCAGTTTGACTTTTGTAACTTCATGCATGAGTGAGCATAGTCAGTTTTACTTTGTAACTTCATGCATGGGTAAGCGTAGTCAGTTTTACTTTGTAACTTAATGCATGGGTCAGCGAATCAGTTTTACTTCTTAACTTCATGCATGAGTGAGCATAGTCAGTTTTACTTTGTAACCTCATGCATGAGTCAGCGAATCAGTTTTACTTAGTAACTTCATGCATGAGTGAGCATAGTCAGTTTTACTTTGTAACTCCATGCATGAGTGAGCATAGTCAGTTTCACTTTGTAACTTCATGCATGAGTGAGCATAGTCAGTTTTACTTTGTAACTTCATGCATGGGTGAACGTAGTCTGTTTTACTTTGGAACTTCATGCATGAGTGAGCATATTCAGTTTTACTTAGTAACTTCATGCATGAGTGAGCATATTCAGTTTTACCCTGTAACTTCATGCATGGGTGAACGTAGTCAGTTTTAATTTGGAACTTCATGCATGAGTGAGCATAGTCAGTTTTACTTAGTAACTTCATGCATGAGTGAGCATAGTCAGTTTTACTTTGTAACTTCATGCATGGGTGAACGTAGTCCGTTTTACTTTGGAACTTCATGCATCAGTGAGCATATTCAGTTTTACTTAGTAACTTCATGCATGAGTGAGCATATTCAGTTTTACTTTGTAACTTCATGCATGGGTGAGCGTAGTCAGTTTTACTTTGTAACTTCATGCATGGGTCAGCGAATCAGTTTAACTTAGTAACTTCATGCATGAGTGAGCATAGTCAGTTTTACTTTGTAACTTCATGCATGGGTCAGCGTATCAGTTTTACATAGTAACTTCATGCATGAGTGAGCATAGTCAGTTTTACTTTGTAACTTCATGCATGAGTAAACATAGTCAATTTTACTTTGTAACTTCATGCATGAGTGAGCATAGTCAGTTTTACTTTGTAACTTCATGCATGGGTAAACGTAGTCAGTTTTAATTTGGAACTTCATGCATGAGTGAGCATACTCAGTTTTACTTAGTAACTTCATGCATGAGTGAGCATAGTCAGTTTTACTTTGTAACTTCATGCATGGGTGAACGTAGTCCGTTTTACTTTGGAACTTCATGCATCAGTGAGCATATTCAGTTTTACTTAGTAACTTCATGCATGAGTGAGCATATTCAGTTTTACTTTGTAACTTCATGCATGGGTGAGCGTAGTCAGTTTCACTTTGTAACTTCATGCATGGGTCAGCGAATCAGTTTAACTTAGTAACTTCATGCATGAGTGAGCATATTCAGTTTTACTTAGTAACTTCATGCATGAGTGAGCATATTCAGTTTCACCCTGTAACTTCTTGCATGGGTGAGCGTAGTCATTTTTATTTTGTAACTTCATGAATGGGTCAGCGAATCAGTTTTACTTAGTAACTTCATGCATGAGTGAGCATAGTCAGTTTTACTTTGTAACTTCATGCATGGGTCAGCGAATCAGTTTTACTTAGTAACTTCATGCATGAGTGAGCATAGTCAGTTTTACTTTGTAACTTCATGCATGAGTGAGCATATTCAGTTTTACTTTGTAACTTCATGCATGAGTGAGCATAGTCAGTTTTACTTTGTAACTTCATGCATGGGTAAGCGTAGTCAGTTTTACTTTGTAACTTAATGCATGGGTCAGCGAATCAGTTTTACTTCTTAACTTCATGCATGAGTGAGCATAGTCAGATTTACTTTGTAACCTCATGCATGAGTCAGCGAATCAGTTTTACTTAGTAACTTCATGCATGAGTGAGCATAGTCAGTTTTACTTTGTAACTTCATGCATGAGTGAGCATAGTCAGTTTTACTTTGTAACTTCATGCATGAGTGAGCATAGTCAGTTTTACTTTGTAACTTCATGCATGAGTGAGCATAGTCAGTTTTACTTTGTAACTTCATGCATGGGTGAACGTAGTCCGTTTTACTTTGGAACTTCATGCATGAGTGAGCATATTCAGTTTTACCCTGTAACTTCATGCATGGGTGAACGTAGTCAGTTTTAATTTGGAACTTCATGCATGAGTGAGCATAGTCAGTTTTACTTAGTAACTTCATGCATGAGTGAGCATAGTCAGTTTTACTTTGTAACTTCATGCATGGGGGAACGTAGTCCGTTTTACTTTGGAACTTCATGCATCAGTGAGCATATTCAGTTTTACTTAGTAACTTCATGCATGAGTGAGCATATTCAGTTTTACTTTGTAACTTCATGCATGGGTGAGCGTAGTCAGTTTTACTTTGTAACTTCATGCATGGGTCAGCGAATCAGTTTAACTTAGTAACTTCATGCATGAGTGAGCATAGTCAGTTTTACTTCGTAACTTCATGCATGGGTCAGCGAATCAGTTTTACATAGTAACTTCATGCATGAGTTTACATAGTCAGTTTTACTTTGTACCTTCATGCATGAGTGAGCATAGTCAGTTCTACTTTGTAACTTCATGCATGGGTAAGCGTAGTCAGTTTTAATTTGGAACTTCATGCATGAGTGAGCATACTCAGTTTTACTTAGTAACTTCATGCATGAGTGAGCATAGTCAGTTTTACTTTGTAACTTCATGCATGGGTGAACGTAGTTCGTTTTACTTTGGAACTTCATGCATCAGTGAGCATATTCAGTTTTACTTAGTAACTTCATGCATGAGTGAGCATATTCAGTTTTACTTTGTAACTTCATGCATGGGTGAGTGTAGTCAGTTTTACTTTGTAACTTCATGCATGGGTCAGCGAATCAGTTTAACTTAGTACCTTCATGCATGAGTGAGCATAGTCAGTTCTACTTTGTAACTTCATGCATGGGTAAGCGTAGTCAGTTTTATTTTGTAACTTCATGAATGGGTCAGCGAATCAGTTTTACTTTGTAACTTCATGCATGGAGTAAGCGTACTTTGTAGCTTCATGCGTTGGTGAGCATAGTCAGTTATACTTTGTAACGTTATTCATGAGTGAGCGTAATCAGTTTTACCTTGTAACATACTCAGTTTTACCTTGAAACTTCATGCGTCGGTGAGTGTATTAAGTTTTACTTTGTATCGTCATGCATGAGTGAGCGTAGTCAGTTTTACCTTGTAACATCATTAATGCATGAGTGAGCTTAGTCAGTTTTATGCTGTAACGTCATGCATGGTTGAGCGTAGTCAGTTTTACTTTGTAACGTCTTTCATGCATGAGTGAGCTTAGTCAGTTTCACTGTGTAAATTCATGCATGAGTGAGCGTAGTCAGTTTTACCTTGTAACATCATTCATGCGTGAGTGAGATTAGTCAGTTTTACGCTGTAACGTCATGCATGGTTGAGCGTAGTCAGTTTTACTTTGTAACGTCATGCATGAGTGAGCATAGTCAGTTTTACTTTGTAACTTCATGCATGAGGGAGCATAGTCAGTTTTACTTTGTAACTCCATGCATGAGTGAGCATATTCAGTTTTACTTTGTAACTTCATGCATGGGTGAGCGTAGTCAGTTTTTATTTTGGAACTTCATGCATGAGTGAGCATAGTCAGTTTTACTTTGTAACTTCACGCATTTTGTAACTTCATGCATGAGTGAGCGTAGTCAGTTTTACTTTGGAACTTCATGCCTGAGTGAGCATAGTCAGTTTTTCTTTGAAACTTCATACATGGGGTTGTACTTTGTAACTTCATGCATGGGTGCGTAGTCAGTTATACTTTGTAACGTTATGCATGAGTGAGCGTAATCAGTTTTACCTTGTAACATACTCAGTTTTACTTTGAAACTTCATGCGTTGGTGAGCGTATTAAGTTTTACTTTGTAACGTCATGCATGAGTGAGCGTAGTCAGTTTTACCTTGTAACATCATTCATGCATGAGTGAGCTTAGTCAGTTTTACGCTGTAACGTCATTCATGCATGAGTGAGCTTAGTCAGTTTCACTTTGTAAATTCATGCATGAGTGAGCGTAGTCAGTTTTACTTTGTAACGTCATGTATGAGTGAGCGAAGTCAGTTCACATTTGTAACGTCATGCATGAGTGAGCGTAGTCAGTTTTAATTTGTAACTGTATGCATGAATGAGCGTAGTCAGTTTTACTTTTTAACGTCATGCATAAGTGAGCATAGTCAGTTTTACTTTGTAACTTCATGCATGGGTGAACGTAGAAACACCAAAGAAATTGCTGACTAGCATGACGGAGTATAGCAAGTTAAAAACCATAAAAGGGGGAATTCGTTCCTCGCGCTTGGGAAGAATCATATAAAATAAACATTTGACGAGAGAGTCGTGCTTGAGGAGACCCAATAAAATTTATATTTGACAAAAGAGAGACACCAGCATAAGTATATCTCATTCTGCATGTAAACTTGTGCAAGTGATCATTTCTATAGAAAATTTACTTTCTAGGGTCACTTTGGCGACGATCTCCATGTTTAAACCAGAAACGTGACAATTTATACCAACCAATTTTGACACGCAGTTTTGTACATATATACTGAGCTAATACAACAGAGTGTGTCAATATGATATGTAGGATATAAGCGACTTAGTACTTATGATGAGGCTCTTTATTCTACAAGAAGCCTATAACGTGATGGGCGGTGATATTTCGCGCTATTAACTTCCTTTGATGTATAACCTGCCAGATTTCTCGATTATTAACAACTCCCCCACTTTGAATATGATTGAAATATATTGCAGTCGATGAAATACCGACAAGTAAATGTGAAGAATGAAACAACAAAATTGTGTGGTGATAAAAACAAATGATTCCAGTATTGTAGATATAGACGTGTAAATAATTTTTACAATGTAGAGGGCCCAATAAATGGATATAGTAATGTTGAGGGTTGCTAAAGTTTACGACCAACCCAACAGGCAGGTTAAAACATACTTTATTCTAAAATATGCAAACAATAGCAACATTAACATATGCGAAATAAATCATAAACTCTTAACACTAAATAAATAGTAAACAGCCGACTGGCAATGATTGAAAATAATAAATAAACGAGAATGAGAGAAACAGAAAAGACCGATAAAGGGTTTTGTTTACGCCGACAGGCCTATTCCTGCCCACGAACAGATGGTGAAATTGTTTTAAAAAGGGAGTAATTTATGAGCGGTCAACCATATAACAAAGCTCAATGACCGATATCCTGAAATAAACCCTGTCAAATATATACAAAATAAAACAAAGAAACTTTGTCTGTAACATGCTACGTCGAGATGGTAAATAATTAATTTAAATCTCGGCTTAAGATAGGTATTTAACCCAATGTCAGGCATTCAGAGCTTGCACAAGGTTTCAAAATGCCAGATCAAGCCCAATAAACGGCGCTCCAGAAGTGTGTGTACAATATGGAGGTAACTAATTTTGTTGGCCCACTTTACATCAAGGACAAAAACCTATGTTAAAGGGTATATTTACTTGGCCAACACAGGCAGCCCGATTTCAAAATATAACTAAAATAAGGAAAATCTGAATAAAAGTATGGCTTAACCCAGTTCATATACTACGGGAATATATAACCTATAAACATGGTGTAAAATATGAACCAGCTTGCAATTTTATTTACAATTACCAGAATAATAATGAACGTGAAAGACTTTTAACATTTTTCCCCCCATGTTTGTTTTTTGTCACAATATTCAAACATAGGTGAAGTAAGTATTTGCCTGAAGCAGAGGGCTAGGATTTTTTGCAATCTTGTAATTTCCATGTCATGCGATGCATCTGTTATTGAAGCTGACGTTTGCTATCTGTTCCCAAATCGTACGGTACTTTCAGTTGATTAATTTTTGCTGGCATAGTTTCGGAAGAATCACAAAGTTGCAAAATATTTGCAATAACGTTTGTAATTTAGATTCTAGTCTATTATTTTTAGGTCAAGAGCAGTGGAATGAAACGTAATGAAGACTTGGATAATGCTGTCAGAGGAAAGAAACATATATAGTCCAGTACCGGCAGGCTGTGGCTGCTAGGACGTGTTACCGTAAATGATTGGGAACCACTGCATTAAGTAATAGAACCAGGGGCTTCTGGCAATAATGAAAATGGGCACCACAGAAATTTCTGCACTTTAGTAATTTCCATAGACGATTTTTCAATGGGCTCAGTGTTTAGAGTTAGACTAATTGGCAGATTCGAATCAGTCAAACGACATATACCTCGATATTGGCCGGTTGAAATAAAATACTCAAATATTAACTTGAATCTGTTTGTGAAGGATGAAAAAGCTGACTGAACGTAAGAAATTTGGTTCGCGGATTCACTTCTCAAATTATCTTACGCATCCTATCGCAATTACGCATTTTTATCGAAAAAACTATAATGAACAAGAGCTAAAAATGAGATATCATTTTATTTTCACGAATACTGTAAAGCAAACGCAAACGATAGTTTCAGATGAACGACTTCCAGTCAGCTATAACAACACTTGCTTACAAACAATTCAGTATGTGTATTGTAATTTTTGAGAGTTAATTAGCCTAGTCGGGGGTAATAAGCTAGATTCTGATACACCCGTTCATCTTCAGTCGCGGTAGCGCAGGGGGTACGTAGAGACTTTAGATCAGGGGCCGGAAAACTACGGCCCGCGGAACGATACAATCCGGCCCGAGACGCTCCACTGAATTATATTAACAAAACAACTGTATTGACGATTATATTCTTTACAAACAGGAGTTGTTTTGAGACACTTAATTACATTATAACCTAACAAGTATATAATTCACAATCACCCGTTTAATGAGCCTATAAATTGATTATAATTAGACAAATGGCAACAGAACGTAAAATAGTTGATGCTGAGTGCAAATGGTTCAATGGCGTAGAAAATATTCAAATAATCAGCCTTCGCGCGCTGCTTAAAATTTATAACGATAAAAGTTTGCCGACCCCTGCTTTAGGCCAGGTTTCAGGAGTTCGAACCCACCGAGTTGTAGGGCAGGATCAGCACACAATACAGGTGGTCGTGGTAAAAAAGGGAGGGCATGACAGTAGGCCAAGAAAAATAAAAATGGTGAAGGTGGTGGTGGTAAAAAACCTGGGTAGAGAATAGAAATCAGCGAGTGCGGGCGCGCGGAGGGAAATATGAAAAACGAGCAAGCAAATCGTCAGTCGATGAATAATACAATACAAGTAAAATGAAATATGGCGAACTCGGCGACCACATACATGACATAACGTTTGCACCTGATATATGACTAAGTATTCGACTTCGGTACTCCCGAAGTATATGAACCAATATGGCGGGCACCGGGACGAAGTATGTGTACCAGGTTAGGGTTAGGCCATAATTTTATTCCAATTTTCCTTGTTTTGTTTTATTTCAAGTTAAATACCCCAACGTGGTACATATACTACGTTCCGGTGTCCGCCATCTTGTTACGCATACGTAAGGAGCACCGGCTATCGTGTCCATCTATTTGAGTATCGTTCTCTTATTAATTAAAATGGTGTCTGTCTGATGGTGAAGATGAATAGAAGGAGGTAAAGTAATTGCTGACGTGTAAGTATGTCCATGGTGCAATATACTGCAAGGAAGTATTGGCTGAGCAATGAGCTAGTGGCACATTGTAGAGCGCATATGCTGTAGACAATATGCTTTGTGTATGAAAAAAGTGCAAAGCGAAATAAAGATCGCAGAAAATCGACTTTTTCAAAGTATACAATGCAGTAAATTTCTACTAGACTCCGTATAGCGAGCAATTCATACGGTGAGTAAGTCTGTTGGCGCTTTTCTAATTTGGTGTTGGCAAAATGTAATTTGGAGACGTTTCAATGCAGACAAACTTAATCAAGGAATAATGATATGGTAAGAGCGCTGGCGTATAGTGAAAAATATTATCACAGGGTGAAATCAAATCTAGAAACACATTTATTTATAGAAGTTTGACATTCCTCAAATTTTCCTCTTTGTTCATGTGTCGCAATTCGAAAAATATTCTTTTTCTTTGATGTGTCTGAATAGCTGAATCAATTAACTGGCCAAGTTTAATTTAAGTCGCCAATCCGAATAAATATAAAAAAGATAGTTCCCAGGTTATTCGTTCCTAATGCAAAGTCTTGAATAATTAGAAAAGCCATAAGCATCTAGAACAGTGATTATCAAAATTTTAATATATATCGTAATTTCTACAGTCTGTACGGCAAAGTATATCATGATTTCCAAACCGCGTAACTATATGACCAGGCTCATTGACTTGATTCGAGCATTGAATTTCCAGCTTTTTCGCGGAATATAATGACCCAAGGCTTTCTCAATTTTTTTCTTACACAATTTAGATCAGTGGTTCTCAAACTGGGGAGCGCGCCCCCCTAGGGGGGCGCGAGAGGTCACAAGATGGAATCGTAAATTTACATGTGTCGGCTCCTGAAACGGTCTCGGCGTTCGTTAAAATACCAGCTTTTTCGTGTTATAATAAATTTTTCTGCCTCGTAATAACTACAATAATTCAAAAAGGCTCTCTATTTTAATTCATTTGTGTTCGAGGTAACTCGCGGTTGCCGCGACTCACGACAAAATATTACCTATCTAAAATACCACGCCAATCCGCGGACATAATAAAGTGTGATCAATTGCCCGATTGTATTTACTTTTTATATATATTGCACTCATGCGAATTCGTTGTCGTCATTAGAAAGATCTGGTATAATATCCCAAAAAGAATATTTAATTTAGTACAACTAAAATACATGTAAAGTATATTAGTAAATTAAAAATACATATTCATCGAAACGAAATCCCCGCGGTACGGCTTCTGAGTCAGTCCTCGAGATTACGCCAATCATTAAAAGAGCCGACTTTTTCAACGGATATGTGATGGTTTTTCTGTTGAATAAAATATTCAATCCATGATTGATATACTTATTTAAAATGGTTGCTTTATTCATTTAATCGTGATAAATTAAATCTGTGATTGCGTCGATAAAATAAAAGCACCAGTACTCTAAAATAACACGGTAATCCGCAACCATAAAAATGTCGATTACATTTTGTTTTGATTTGTATTCTTGCCAATTTCACCAATATGAGCTGTCCCTGCATCACTCACTCCGCTTTATCGCAAATCGGCCACTCGATTTATTTCAAGATATCACCGTTACAGATATTCTTAAGTCTGCGATCCCACATAGTAAAATTTATATCAAGTCTGTAGTTTTAGAACACTACTGGTGTGGCGCACGCACAAGGAATTTATGAGATTTTCAATGTCCAAAAAAGTGTTTTTAATCGCGGTTCGCGGTCGCGGTCCACCCCAAAACAAAACTCATGGCGTTTTCTATTTTATTTTTAGTATTTTATAACTCCACTTTTACAATAAAATTTTTTTTAGTCACGGATTCACTTCTTTATTCTATCTTTAGCATCTCGTCGCTGATGATTATAATAAAAACTAACTCGTTTTCCTCAGAGGTGTCATGGTTCCATTCGAGAACAAAAAAGTATTTATAATCGTCTTCGCGGCACAAGAATATGTCGAGGGAAATTTCGGATTTAGGAAGAATAAACTCCGAAATCAAGATTTTTAGGGCTTAAATACCACGCCACGCTAACGTAAACAATGGAGATTTAAACAAAATGCAATCGCAAATGCCTTGGCGACAACAATTGATTGAAATTTTACGTGTCTTATGTAAACGTTCAAGCAGAAAATAGATAGGTTTATTGCTTGTTTAGTTTTACTTAATAATTAATTTGACTTTGTCAAGTATTGCAATTTGAGCGAAAAAACGAGAATTTATGATGATCAACCACTATTTGGCTTTATACATACGACAGTGAATGGCGAAGTTGTACTCCGAAGCGTTTTATGCCTAAACAATCTGAGCAATGACGCTATGAGACCAACACTCAGTTATAGCGCCATCTTAATATATAACAACTTGTCCATCACAAAAGCATTTTTTCAAAGCAAAAAGAGGGGGAGGGGGCGCGAAGTTTGTAAAATTTTCCAAAGGGGGGCGCGGCTCAAAAAGGTTAAGAACCACTGATTTAAATGAATCATTTGATTTTAGAACGTTGGATAAGTCTTTGGCAATATTTAATTAAGCAAATTCACAAAAGGGTAATTTACCCTGTACACAGATCTGCATAATGAATTTCAACACTTTTTTCATTTTGTCATTACTTGTGACAGGAGCCGTTGTAAGTTAAGTAGAAGTTGATAAAATTATAACGCACTATAATGTTTTTGTTTCTACTAAATACGTGCATCCCGCCCTTTTTTTACCTCATATATATTTTGACATTTCAGTTTTGTAATGCGATAATTATCCTCTTTTACTTTTAAGTTGACCTGATATGACTCAACACGGTATGTAACTATGATTTTTACAATATAATATATATCTCCCATTATTTGTCCTTTCAGGAAAAAAATGGGCTTGAAAAATATTCGCAAAGGGTTGGATATATCGTTCAACTCTTCTTATCATATATATAACGAGGTATTAAAAAACTATTGTGGACATTCCAATATCTTGTTCAATATTTGCGGTTGACATACAGACAAAACGAAATTAACAAAATTACATGAAGGATGTATTACAGGAACAAAACAAAACAGCACCATTTGTTTTGTAAATTATTGAAGAGCTTTAATAAATCATCCAATTGGTTTTTGATTTTCAAAAGAATTCTTTACCGCTTTATGCTTAGCAAGAGTTATCTGCAAACTTCAGAATGTGAAATTCAACTACAGAGCAACAACATTAAAAAATTTAGTTAGATAGCAAGATTTCATTTTAGGTAAATAATGATGCATCATTCACTATAACAGATATTATTAAAGTTGTAGGAGCAATTTACAAGGTAAGAAAAATACTACATTTGGGATATTGTCGTTGAATAGCCATAAATTTGACTTGATAAATTCATAAAAAATATTTTTTTTCTATTATTTGCTATACACTATCAAACACATCTATTTTGAATCATTTTTAGTTTGAATTGAGTTTCAATTTGAAAAACAAACAAAAAAATGAAAATTTGACGTTATTTTCCAGAATTCGTATGACCCAGCCGATGAGGAATATATCATAAACGAATTCCTTCGGCGATTAATTGAGGCAGCGAATACAAATATTAAATAGAAGTTGATTTTTCGTCGGGAATATATGCTAACAAAGCAGGCTTCATAGAAAACTAAAATCGAATGACGAATCTATTAGCCTTGGTTGGCTATGCCTGATAACTAAATATCAATGAAAATAGAGCTGACCAATTCAAACAGACAATCTAAAACGGGAACTTTCTCAGCTATGAGTTTGAAATCTTACACTAAATGTAGATATAGTGAGATTTTTGTACGTTTTAGTGAGTTTTTTGGTAGTTTTTCTATGTTTTAGCTTGATAAATGACAAATAACGATCAATGTGTTTGGACAATAAAAGTGATTGTTTTGTATTGCACTGTTTACCTATTCTTGGCACTATTGTGGCCCGCAAACAATACAAAAATAATTGTGGGGCCCGCGTGTACCCAGTATATATAGAATACGTCAGCGTCGGAAAGTTCTCAACAACTTTTATCATTTTTTGCTGTTTCGGTGAAAATCCAGTCTTTTGTTAAGTCACTTTCATATTTCTTCCTATCTCTATTCATGAATCGATATTTTTTGACGTCTATGTAATCAGAATGTAGAGTAAACGTTTTAAAACTTCTTTTTTCGATATTGTAATCGTACAAATGTGATGATACTCCACGTTCGGTTGATTTATAGTCGATGTTTACAACACATCCTGCGATGCTGTTGATCGTTGTGTTAGTATTTAGAACATTGAACCATTCTCCGTTTGATATGTCCCCGTTCATCTGATGCGCTGAATCATGTCCCTGAACACTTTACTCATTGCTGCCATACGTTGCAGTTAAAAATATGCAAAGAGAGAACATGAAGCCCAAAAATATAATGTTCCTTTCCATCTTCACCAACCAACGATAAACGTATCCGGGTACAGTTGTTTGCCAGGGCAACCTGTGAAAACTCAATGCTGCTGGATGCAAGAGAATAACATGTCTTTTTGCTTTATGTGTTTTTCATTCCGATTGTTATGATATTGAAGACGTACTTAAGGGTAAACAGTACATCTTGCTTTTTATGTGCGATTCAAGCATGGATGAAACTTTCTCAAGCAAGGAATGTATATCGATATACCGTGAATTCACACGACCATCTGATGTATGTTTTCTAGGCATATATATGATAGAACCTATTTTAAGCATATCTTGAATGCATATTTCAAACGTATTTTGCGTATATTATGTAGTTTCTATAATCGGTATAAATAAATCTATATCTTATCTTAGAAAAAGTTTTGACAAGTTCTTTTTCAATATCTCGTTGTTTTGGTAAAGCCAATTTCCATTTTTTCTAAATTTCTATTTATCAACCTATATTTTCCGTCGTCTATATATTTGTAATGAACTGGAATTTTTTTGCGGACTCATTCAAACGCTCCGCGGACTCATTTGAGACCGCGGACTCGGGTTGGGAAACGCTGCCTTAAGGCATGACGCATTATCGTCATCGTACCCTACAGCAGGGGTTCTCAAACTTTTGATGTTGCGGAGACCTTGAAAAGGTTGACCATTATTCACGGAGCCCCAAAATAAATGTTAAAATTGTTACTTTCCAAATAATATTCCTGAGTAAGTTAAAAGTACTTTACTTAATTTGAATGCAACACCTTTTTAATAGGGTTAATACAAGTCATAAATGAATCTAAATTTCAAAGATAAATTATATATACTAAACCTATAAATTTGACACTTGACAAACATATTAATAAATTAGGGGTCGAATCTTTTCCCTTTTGACATTTTTGGAAGACTTAAAAGGCGCTAAAAACGCGCGCGATTGCATTTTGTTACAATCGCCGATTGTTTTCGTCAGTACGGCGTGTTTTAAACCTTAAACATCTTTACGCCGATGTTTATTCTTCCTAAATCAAAAATTTCCATTGACATATACGTGTATTGTTCCACAATGACAACGATAATTGCTTTTTTGTTCTCGTGGGGAATTATGAGTTCAATGTAAAAAAACATGTTATCATATTATAGTCATCGGCGACGAAATACTAAAAATAATAATTAATAAAGAGGTAAATCCGCAACTCGAATTTCTTGATCGGAAAGCGGCATTCTAAAATATTAAAACTGAAACTTAAATGGGAGATAACACTATAAGTGTTGTCTCAGCAGACTTTTATAGACATTGTGAATCACAAAATTTAGTTTTATGTTTACTTTGGTTATTAATCATAGTAACTGCGAAATCGAAACACAGTCAATTGTGCATGCGTTGTACCTTTTAGCCGCATGCAATAAAATAAATTACAATCGTTCATATTTTGCCCAGACCTTGGGTATTTTATGTTATTATAACGATCGTTTCAATATTATGTTGTTGTTGTTGTTGTTCTTGTTCTTTGACACGTTTTTAAAAAATCGCTTTTCTCTTCGAATACTGGACCAATTGCTTTGAAATTTTCAGTGGTTAAAGATTAATTTCTTCGCTAGAAGGCTATTACTTTTATTTATTTCAAAATTTTGCGTGAATTCTATGAAATTTGATATTTCGTCTAAAATTTTGCTGTATTATTTTTTATCCATGGGAACACGGATTTTAGTCAGTGTCATGACTGGCTGTACGTTTTGATTCGGCAAAATTCTTGCTACTGGAAATTCAGAACTTTTTTGAGGGTACCGGTAGCGTCAAAGGTACCGGTAAAGACTGATTCGCTCTGGTCTAACGTGTCCATATATTTGTGCGTAGCTCTCTTGTTTTAGAATAGTATTCTTTCATTTTAGTAATCCTAATAGTAATCTCGAATCAAACGTGAGTGACGATGAGCACAATTAGAATTATTACAACAAGACACTTTAAATGCAATTTAAATGAAGAATGTTGCGTAGAAATTTCCAATTCCAATTTTGAACCCCTCCCTCTTAAGAATCCTGGCTGTGCTCCTACTTATAAATAATGTCATTTTTTAATTCCGCCTTTTTGCCATATTTCGAGGCTATATTGTTGTCCAATTTTATCAAAGCTGTTATTGCTTCTTTGAACAGTTACAAAATTAGCCAAGTCAGTATTTTGAAAAGTAACCGAATAGCTCGCGGAGCCCCTGGGTTTCTCTCGCGGAGCCCTGGGGCTCCGTACGGAGCACTTTGAGAACCTATGCCCTACAGCAGGGGTCCGCAACTACTTTTTAGCGCGACCTAAAAAAAAAATTCTAACTTCTCCCGACCCAAGCATTTGGTAAACATGTAATTAGTTATCGATTTTAAGACTATTGTCCACACTAGCATTTTTCTTGCACAAATCACATAAAATTGTGAATAATAGCGTTTATTATGACTAATGCAAATTATAAGCTTTGTGTATAATACACAACATATCAAATCGAGATTTAATTTGGGAGACGGCAACTCGAAGATATTTTTCTACCTCTATCCTTGATCTGTAATTGTATTTTATGTATGAAAACACTGATAGGCGGAAAAAATGTATTGGTTTTTTAATGAATTTTGGATGCTTTGCTGTAAGATACACGTGGAACCAATCTTTATACAATATTCGCTGTTATTCCGCTTATATTTAGGGTTTGAGTGATGTATTTCTATCCGATGAGGGTGAGAAGATGAGTTATTTGTCGGGCGTTGATCCCCACTGCTATAAGTGCTCCGTACAGAGGCTCAGGGCTCCGCGAGCTATTCGTTCACTTGAAAAACTGACTTGGTTAATTTTGTATCTGTGAAGAAGCATTAACGTCACTAATAAAATTTGACGACGGTGGTGTCGAAATGTGATAGTGATTCAAATGTAACATTATCTATAACTAAGGGCGCAGCAGCCATGGTTTTCTATAAGGGAGGGGGTTCAGGATAGAAAATTCCCGAGCAACACTCATCGTTCAATCCATGGCCGACCCGTGAATTTAAAATGTCTTGTCATATCAATTTAATTGTGTTCATCGTTGCTCGCCTTTGAGTTGACTAATATACTACACTACGGCAACCATGAAATACTTGTTAAACCGTCTACTAGCAATGAATGGATTGAAATCGTATTTTTGAGTTGCTCTTTCAGCACTTAGGATTATCGCAATGTTTCGTTGTTAAGGGAGAGTTTGCATTTATGAAGCCAATTATATTTGATACTTTCATATCGAATTCGGTCTATGCATAAATGTATCAGTGATTTCTAGATGCAGTGATGGGACAAATATCGGCCGACACAGTAAAATGATCAAACTTTCATTGGAGGGTTTAAATAAGGGGTCGGCAAACCACAGTCCGTCGGCCGGATTCGGCCCGCGACGCTTCACTGAATTATATTAACAAAACAGCTTCATTGACGAATATATTCTTTACGTGACAAAATTTGTTTTGAGAAACTAAATTATACTATAACCTAACAAGTATATAATTCACAATCACTCGTTTATTGAGCCTATATTTGATTATAATTAGAGAAATGGCAACAGAACGTAAAAAGTTGATGCTGAGCGCAAATGGTTCCATGACGCTGAAAATATTCAAATGATTAGTCTTTCTGGGTGAAAAAATGTGATTCATTGGCCATTCTTTTGGTTTTTAACTTTCTAAAATACGTGCGGCCCGCCAATGACTTGCAACCTTTATTTTGCCCCGCGAACGACAAAAGTTTGCCGACCTCTGGTTTATACTTTAGAGTCAGTGAAGTTATACAGTCATCCCAACTCAAATCCTCGACCCACTACCCTATCTTCCTCCACTTTCCTATTCTCGATCCGCTGCCCTGTCTCCCTCGCCTCGGCCAACTGCTCCACCTCCCTATTCTCGACCCACCGCCCAATCTCCCTCAACCTTTTGAATGAGTCCGCAACGAGCCAGAAATTCGTGCGAGCCGCAACGATTTTGCGGAACTTAACTATCAGCCAATTTACGTTGGAATTTACATAAAACATAAAAAGCAAGTTTAATCTCCTAACATTAATCGAGTCAATGATTACTGGTTACTGAGTAGGGCTGGGCATATATTCGAATATTCAACTAATAGAATAGCAATATAATATTCGAAAATTTGGAAACAGGGGACGCGACAGGTCACTTGAACTTGTGCGCGTCGCTTAATCAAACGATTGGATTTCACAACTCACTCACGAATTTTCGACGAAAACACACAAGTCGGCACACGCGTCGATAGATGGTGGCAACCCGAATTTTCTAAATTGAAAACGGCAATACAAAACACTAAAAAGTAAACGGAGAACACCATAAGTTTCGTTTAATGATGGGCCGCGACCGAATAAAAACGCTTTTTTAGACATTGCGAAACGCAAAATTTCGGGAGCTACCATAGTATACGTACCAGGGCATTCTCCCTTAGGATTGTTTGCTTTATCGCCTCAACATTGATACGCCGTACAGTACTGGTAAGTGTTGTACGAACAGCTCAGATTTGTGGAATTCACAAAATAGGAATCAAAACAAAATATAATCGGGCACATTTTCACGCATTTTTGTGTCCACGGATTGTCATGATATTTTCTGAGTAGTATTGCTTTTATTTCGCCAACACAATCGCAGATTAAAATGATCACAATTAAATTAATAATAAAGCAAGGCGATGAATATTCATTTTTCATTTACTGATATACTTTAAATATATTTTTATTAAGTACTGAATCAACTTGTACTTTCTGGAAATTTATAACAGATAGTGAGATTTTTCTAACGACGATAACAAATTCGCAAGATCGCAATAAATATGTAACAAAATTAAATACGAGAATATCGGTCAGAGACCGAAGACTTATCGATCGAAAGTTAGGGGATCCCCAAAACAGCGCTCTTACTCCATAGTGACACCTTGTGTCCCATCACTAATTAATTGATAACTCGCTAATTATACGACATAATTCATCTAAAATCAATAGGATTCTGGTACGACATATAATGAATGCACATGTAAAATCTTGAGCATATTCAATCTCGCTTTCCGTGCATCTAACAGACAAACAGACAGACAAACAGACAAATACCTATCAAATACTTACCGATTAAAATCGATAAGTAATAATCGGGCAATATATTCTCACATTATTATGTTCGCAGATTGCCGATTGGCATTTTAAAGAAGAAATGCTTTCATCTTGTCGTAAGTCGACGCAACCGCGAGTTACCTTGAACACAATTAAATTAATATAGAAAGACATTTGATTGAATATTGTGCGACAGAAAGCCAATTATGTATACACTAAAAAATCGGCTCTTTTCAACGAACGCGTAATTGCGGCGAATTTACGGTTTTGAAATTCGTTACAATTCTGTTGTATTTGATTTTATTGCTTCTTCGCACAGAGTACGGTTGCAATAAACGCACTTTGAGTCCGCAAAGGTTTTCGCGGTTAAGAAAATAGTCCGCGACCAAAAAAAGTTGGGAAAAGCTGACCTAACCTAACGGCGCTACAAATACGACTCGACCGTCAAAATGAACCTTACCATCTTGCGACCAACTTCCATGGATTATACTGGTCGTGTATGCCAATGAGATGATTCAATCGTACGTCGACAAAACATGATTGACGGCATTCGTAAATGTAGGCTGGAATCTCAATTGGTAATCAATACCCATAATTAGTGGCTTAAAAATGTGCTACTAATTAGGCTACTGATGGCATCGGCTTTGGAGTCACTTTTTTAAAATTTTAACAGGCCTTCCGATATCGACTTATCTGAGTTTCTTTTCAGAAACTCATTTAATGTCGCCTGTATTTCCGTGCAGGGAAAAACGATGAGGAAATAATCAAATATTTGCACGCTTGGTCTTTTTCAACGAATGTTCTGCCATATCCTGTTGTATATACAAATTTCTTTTACGTGGCTGAGGAGGCTGAATAGTCAAAAAAAGTCAAAAATATAAGTCGCTCAGTGAGTGTAATCCCTTCCAAACTATTTTTAACCATGAAATATTTTGTCGTAGCTAGCGTTGCCAACTGCCCTTTAATCCAGCGTATAGTCCCACAATTGAGCTTATCTTATCTGAAACTTAATGCAGC
Organism: Styela clava; assembly: GCF_964204865.1. Classification (NCBI taxonomy): domain Eukaryota; kingdom Metazoa; phylum Chordata; class Ascidiacea; order Stolidobranchia; family Styelidae; genus Styela; species Styela clava. The sequence continues at coordinate 17,722,974 of NC_135256.1, forward strand.
TTTTACTATAAAATGTCGAAGAAAAATACTTTATACGAACCAGAGCACTATTGCTTATTTCGGATCAGCATCATATTGTCACAAAACTCACGACATGGCCAATTATTAAGGGCATAAAACGGCTTGTTAAAATTTAGAAAACTGTCATTCCCAACAAGAAACCATCAGTAGCCCAATTAGTAACACATTTTTAAACTGCCAATTATGGTTATTGTTTACCATTTGAGATTCCAGCCTACATATTATACGAATGCCGTCAATCATGTTTTGTCGACGTACGATTGAATTATCTCATTGGCATATACGACCAGTATAACCCATGGAAGTTGATCGCAAGATAGTAAAGTTAAGTGTGGCGATCGGGTCGTAAATAAAGCGCCGTTAGGTCTGGTACTGAATAGTATAGCATCGTAGGTCAAAGATAGGTAAGTTGTGGCAGATAGGGCAGTGGGTCGAGGATAGGTAGGTTGAGGGAAATAGGGCAGTAGGTCGAGAAGGGAAAGGTTGAGGGAGATAGAGCGGTGGTTCGGGGTACGAAAGTTGGGGAGATAGGGCGGTGGGTCGAGGATGGGAAGGTTGAGGGAGATAGGGCAGTGGGTCGAGGATAGGAAAGTTAAGGGAAGTCGGCAGTGGGTCGAGGATAGGTAAGTAGATGGAGATAGGGCAGTGGGTCGAGGACAGTTTTCAAGTGAACGAATAGCTCGCGGAGGCCCTGAGTGCCTTTACGGAGTTCTGAGGGTCCGTACGGAGCATTTTGAAAACCTAAGTCTACGTAGTAGGATATAACAATGCGAACAACTAAGTAACGAATGTTTCCTCGACTTTTGATCTCTTGAATTCTTCCTCTTGAATCTACACTCTACCATTGCAAAATTATTGGTACTTATTTCAAGAATTAAGACTTAGTTATTTGATTAGGACTTATATTTATCAAAACACAACTAAAAACTAACAAACAACACGCGAAAATTGCCAAAACGAGATAATATTCACAACCCCGAAAGACTGTCTGAATGGCAAAAGTATCTGAGCGCTTCTGAAACGTTTATTGTTACTTCAATTTTGCACTTATGCCGATTGGACAATATTACGACAGTAAATAAGGAAGTGTATACTCGGGGAAACATTCATAATTATAATCAGAGATTTACAAAAGTTGTTATACATAAATACGCTACACAGACGCAATGCTCATATTTATGGAAAATTTAAATTGTTTCGCGACCCAGAGCGGAGGGCTTCGCGACCCAAATTTGGGTCGCGACCCCGTAGTTGCGGACCCCTGCCCTACAGGACGTCTAATTGTTACGTATTTTAAGACTAAGATATTGCTTCTAATTTTAAGATTAGAGTGACTAAGTTTAAACACGTGGTCTATTAACCAAAAGCAGATAATTTACCCAATATCCTATAGTCCTATGAGTGTCCCTGTCTAGGCCGGCTTTTACCTCTTCTTTCCAGTGGAGGGGTACTGGTACTGGTGTGTGATGAGCGACAGGCTTTGCTTCAGGGTCTATCATAAGTTTTATTGGCGGCCCTTCCATCATAGGGAGCGGTTGGTGTTCGCAGGTGTTGAAAGTGCTAGATTTGTGTTATTCGATTAGATAGTCCTGTAGCTTCTGTCGGTTTTCCTCATTCGGCGAGTATGGTAACGACGTTGGGATTGGTGGGGGAAGTTTGCGGCGGGGACATGTGCATCCTCATATGTCACCATTCTTAGTCCCTGTCAAAGTTTTGTCCGTCATGTTAATTGATGTCATTTCCATGTTGACTTCGCCAATCTTTGAGAAATTAAACCAAGTTCAATGCATGCTTGCTTGCTCAAGAACAGCTTGTCCGAGCTGTCGGTTATGTAAACGATCTGACGGGTACGAACTATTTTCCCGTTATCAGTTGTTTCTGAAAATCTTGCAACTACGGCGCCAAGGATATGTATCCATTTGTTATTGGTCGCAGTCATTGTTGTTGGGGTTTGAAATTCTTTTTAAACCCGAATTTAGCAAAGTCAGATGGCAGTATGTCGATCATAATATCAAAAATTGGCTGTGGATCTGACTTGCGTTTTTCCCATCTTTGGCACATATTGGTGGTGGTCCAGAGCCATTCCGTTGGATGAATTCTTGTAAACTAAGCATAATGATTTGGACATAGAGTTCTCCATGTCCTTAGGTTCCTGTGATGGTTTGACCATTTTTGACGATGTTTACAAACTGATTCAAAATGGTGTAGTTTCAAGCAGTGGTCGCAAGTCTGATTGAAAGCAGGACAGGAATGTTATTTGATTCTCAGTGAAGAACTTCTGCCATGTCCTGTTTCTCCGCAGTAAGTACATGTGGCTTGCATCTTATCGGATGTGGGCTTGACTTGAATGCGCCCCTTTCTTGACTTTCGATAGGAGCTGATGGCGTCTGTGGACTGGGAATCGAACAGTCTGAAGGCGGATCTTTTGTCCGATTCTTTGGATTCGACGAATTTGAAGACTTCTTCCAGGGTCATGTTTTGGTTCGGGTCCCCAAGAAGATCTAGTTGAAAGTCGGAGTCACTTATTCCTCTAGAGAGGACGTTGCGCATAATTTCTGCATGAGGGACTGCATTACAGACTGTCGCTTGGCCACGAATGCGGGCGCCAAAGTTTCTTACAGGTCCGTCTCTGTCTTGTTTCATGTTGGCGAGCTTGACTCTGGCGATCATGGCATTTTCCTTTGATAGCGTTCAGTATGTCTTGTTCTGATTTTCCTGTAAGATTAGGTGAGGTGCGAGTTAGATCTTTGCGCAGTGGATCGTCACAGCATTCCAATAGTTGGAAAATTATGTCTTGGCCAGATATTTTGTTGCAGCTTTGTATTCTGTCCATCTTGATTCAAAATATGTCCGTTCTTCAGTTGAGCTAGCAGATGTGATGGTTGGATGTTTTACTTTCTCAACTTGGGTTGTGGGTTGTCGAGTTTTTTGTGCGCTGTGTGTGGTAGCGTGTAAATTCAGCAATGCAGCAACAATAGAGGCCTCAACATCCTCTGTTTCAAATTCACATTTGTTGATTGGGCATCTGATCTTTGGCATCTTGATGTCACAAGGTATCCCACGTAGGGTAAATCATAGACAAGTATAAATCACTATTTGTTTATTAGGCTATCAGTAAATAATGATTTACCCACTATATGAAAAGAAAGTATATGGTGAATAACGAATACCAATAAATATATATATAAACAAAAGCACAATGCTACTGATAGTCTATTAATAACTTTGTCTTTTTTTTAGCTTTCATTCTAAAAACAGTTTCTGAACATGTTGAAGGAGAAAATTTTGCAGATATTCCGACATCATGCAGGACGTTAATGAAGGCTGCAACCTGTGACAAAGTTGGATTTGGACTTGGAAAAAATCCACGAATCACCTGATGATCTGAACAAAGTAAAGCACACAAGTTTTTTCGATAAAATTCTGATATCACCAGACCTTGCATATATATGTAGCTAAGGCAACTGCTGCTGTTCATGTCCACAATCGGTAGAGAACAAACGTTTGAACTCAATGGAAGGAGTATTTATATTCCGGTATTTGTACTAGTTCATGATGCAACAACAAATCCTTCGACTTGGTAATTTAATTTACAATATCTTCCAGTACTCAAGAAGTTTGATATAAGCTTTCATACCTGTCGAGTGGACATAACAAAGTCGCAAAATAATTTTCGTAGTCAGAAAGAAAAACTATAGCTGCATTGTCTAAAAGGTTGTCTGATTAAAACATAGAATTAAATGAGTTTAACTGCAGACCAACAAAAGAATAATAATTTATTATTATATCGAATAATATATTAGATTTGTACATGTATAAGTAATTTTACCCATATTTGACACCGCTTCATTCTCAAGTCCGTTCATTTCCTCTCCGTGCTCGAGGTGAATAAATTCTGCAAACGTTCAATTTGTGTCAAAAAACAACAAATGTCTTAAATTAGAAGGAAAATAATAAAAGAGTTTACTAGTACTTTTTATTGTTATGTTAATCAAGAACTTTCCACGACGTTTTGAAAGCATTCAATTGGGATACATTTGTGTACACAACATACCATTGTCTGATTTCCTAATATGATAAGTTCCATCTTCTTCATAGTCAACATGAAATTCAAATTCAACATATCTGGCAAATAAAACAGTGTTACAAAAATTGTCCTTCTATGCAACCTGTTATCTAATTATTAGGCTTCCCGCTGCTTGTCAGCAGGGAACCTATTGTATTCCTGTGTTTTATTATTATTATTTATTCATTATTATTATTAGGCTTCCCGCTGCTTGTCAGCAGGGAACCTATTGTATTCCTGTGTTTTATTATTATTATTTATTATTATTTATTATTATTTATTATTATTTATTATTATTATTTTTTTTTCAAATTGGTCCTACAAACTTGAAATTCACCTCAAATGTGCAGAAGTTCTCAGCTAGCAATAAAATGCAAATTTTATGCATGACTGACCACGCTTTCACGCTCCAGTGAGCAAAACGCGTATTCAGTTTTTTTGCGATTTCTCAAAATTGATACATGGTATTGGGTTGAAATTCATAACATTGATTAATGGACATGTTCCGGATACAATATGTCAAGGATACGCATGAGTGACCTCGGCGATACGCTCCAGTGAGCAATATAGGATTTCACATTTTCATCTTCTTCTCGAGAACGACACTACTTAGAGACTTGAAATTTACATCACATGCAGACAATAAGTCCCCCATCATAATTTGCAAATTTTATGCATGACTGACCACGCTTTCACGCTCCAGTGAGCAAAACGCGTCTTCAGTTTTTTTGCAATTTCTCAAAATTGATACATGCTATTGGGTTGAAATTCATAACAATGATTAATGGACATGTTCCGGATACGATATGTCAAGGATACGCATGAGTGACCTCGGCGATACGCTCCAGTGAGCAATATAGGATTTTACATTTCCATCTTCTCCTCGAGAACGACACTACTTAGAGACTTGAAATTTACATCACATGCAGATAATAAGTCCCTCATCATAAATTGCAAATTTTATGCATGACTGAACACGCTTTCACGCTCCAGTGCACATAGCATAATTTCAGTTTTTTTCGCATTTCTCAATTACTATTGAATATTAAGAACTCAAACTTGGTATTTGAGGTCGGTTGATCCACCACAACTTATGTTAGCCTTTTGGGGTAGCACTCCCGGTCACGTGACTAAGTCATGCATGAGTGATTTTTTCATATTTCACGTTATTTATTAATATTTAATATTAAGAACTCAAACTTGGTATTTGAGGTCGGTTGATCCACCACAACTTATGTTAGCCTTCTGGGGTAGCACTCCCGGTCACGTGACTAAGTCATGCATGAGTGATTTTTTCATATTTCACGTTATTTATTAATATTTTTATTATTATATTTTTTCAAATTGGTCCTACAAAGTTGAAATTCACCTCAAATGGGTAGAGGTACTCAATTAACAACAAAATGCAACTTTTATGCATGAGACCACGATTTCACGCTCTAGTGAGCGTGTTTTTTTTTTGTGGTTTCTCAAAATTGATTCACGGTTTTGGGTTGGAATTTATAACAATTATTGATGGACATGTTCCGCATATAAAATGTCAAAGATAGAACTCAAACTTGGTATTTGAGATCAGTTGGTCCACCACTACTTGTGTTCGCCTTTTGGGGCTGCGCTTCCGGTCACGTGACTAAATCGTGCCTGAGTCATTTTGTCCTATTTCTCGTTGAAATAGTTTCTTGCTGCATCAAAACATGTCACGAGTAGTCATGCTGTCGAAACATGGTATATGCGTATCTCTAACTTGGAATGTGAATTCATAGGGTCTACCTTTGTAAATTATTTCCAAAGAATATCAACTATTCACTACGTGTGTATTTTGTACGTTTCTTTTCACAAAAATAGATTAATCACAACTTGCGTATTTTGAATCTATTTAGGGTGAAACGGGGAATGGGACGGAACTCAAAGCTATTCGAATACCATTATGGTAGCTATAATACGTCGGCAATGATTCTACAGTTACTTTACATGTTTTCATTTTTATGTACACGTGATCCAAAAGAGTACACCCGTCTGTGGTGTAAGAGTGGACAACCTGAGTAAAGCCAGCAATGCTGAACATCTGCTCGATACATTTATTGTCAGCCAACAGATCTTCATTGAAATCGCCCATTATGAGACAGTCCATATCCAGATTTGCAAGTTCTTTTAACAAAATCTTCAACGCATTGCTAAATTTCGACAAAGGATAAGATGGCGGCCTGTAAATACTCACTAATACGGTATCTTTTTCGACGAGCAGAAGGCACAAAAATTCCAGGTTAAGAACTTCAATGTCCATCACCCTCACTTTCAATTCGCTTCGAAGCAAAAATCCAACTCCCCCTTGCTTTTTTGTTTTAAATTGTCCGAAAAAATCATCGTTTTTATCATAGCATTCACTTCTGTTTCGAATTACGATATTAAAAACAGAAGATTGAAGTGAGCAGATGCCGTGCGTTTCAGTCAAGCAAATAACGTCGCATTCTGTAAACCGGGAATCACTCATCAAGTCTTCCCAATGTGCACGTAATCCTTGAATATTTATCAAACATATTTTCAATATAATATCGATATTATCAAATATTTTGCATTTTTCAGGTAAAAATCGAGACATATTTGACATGGCACTTTCAATTCCTTCGTCGCAATATATAGCGCTTTCCCTGAAATTTTCTATGATGAGATTCTGAACACATCTCACCCTACTGAGCGCGACATACATTTGACCAGCTTTAAAGGCTTTTTTGAAGTCAACGAGAGCTGCGTCCACTGTAACACCTTGCATTTTATGAATAGTGCATCCCCACGACAGTTTAAGGGGAAACTGTTTGTAACTGCCGCGGCCTGAAAATGAATCTTCGACTTTTGTGATAGGAACGCCGTCCTCATATCTGCATTTTGATCTCATTCTCAATGCGGCGCCAATACGATGGTCGTCAAATCGGACATGGATGACATCTACTTCAATTGTACCTTCTGCGCGGTGAATGCTCACAATGGTACCAATTACACCGTTAACAAGTCCATCGGTTGCATCAATGTTGCGTAGCAACATCACCCTAGCCTCAACAGAAAATTTCAAAGTCTTTTGCAATTGACCCATTGGTATATATGACCGACAACTGGATGAGCGATTTTCTGACGTGGGAGTTAAAACATCAGCAGCTATTTCTACTATTTCCTTATCAAGAGAAAGAAGACGTTTCAAGTTAAATTCATTCACTTGAGCGTTTGTTGGGTAAATGTGGATGATATCTGATTTTGTTTCACCAGTTTCACGCTGAGAGATCATCGAAATATCACATGCGTTCATTATCTCGCCTTTTTTCTTTGTGCGTATACGATTAAGCATTTCTGCAAATTTTTTATCGCCCTTTTGCCTCATAATTTCGTTAAGCTCTACTAGCTTAAAATAACCATTCCATAGATCGCCCAACGGATTTGGCTTGAACAACGGGGATGCTTTAACCGGAGGAAGTTGATAGAAATCCCCTACTGCAATTATGCTTACTTTGCCAAATGGAAACTCATCGCTTGCGCTTTTTATTTGGCGCAATCTTCCGTGAATATATGATAATAATTTGTAATCGACCATTGAAATCTCATCAATGATCAATAATTCCAAATTTTCATACCTGCATTTCAAGGTGTTGAGTTTTTCTTCTGCAAGTGGTCTGTATGGAATTGTCGCTTGTACTGGAATGCTAAATGTACTGTGTATTGTTGTGGCTTTGATATTGTATGCTGCAACCCCAGTGGAAGCGGTCAGTAATACTAGGATTTGAGAAATGTTTTCTGCTCTGTTGGCGAGCACCTTGGATGTCTCGTAATAAATTGCTTTCACTAAATGTGATTTCCCGGTTCCAGCTCCGCCAGATATAAAAAGATGAAATGGATCAGGATTTCTTCCATTTGCTTTTTTTACACACCATTGTCGAATCGCGTAAAAAACCTCAGTTTGCATTTCGTTGAGAGATCTTAGGATTGGCAAGGCTTCCTCTTTACTAATAAAAACATTTTTTACGAATGTGATCTCGCTTGTCGTCTGATGTAGATCAGGTATATCATCACATTCCTGCTCGTCTTCAACAGTGTGTATTACGTTGCTGTCTCTACCCTCGTCACGAGTACGCTGTTGGAGCTCTGTTATTAGATCAGCCCACTCATCTTGTGAAAGCTGTTCATCAGCTAACATATTTCCGGCTTCCGAAAGTTCTTCGCGTATATTTTCAAACTTCCGCATATTTTCTGTCACGAGCTCTTTTACATTCATGCTTTGACCATGAACCGAGCACTTGCCAAATTTGTAAAATTCTGTATAATTTTTGTAATGTAGCGGCTTCAGATCTTCGTCGGCTCGGTGTGGGAAAAAAAGTTCCAATATACTTCGATAATATTTTTCACTATTTTTTTCTTTACGAAAACGGGGGTATCGAACTATCGCGGGTTGAGTTGTTTCTCTCTTTTGTACATGACCTAATCCATTTTCCAGTTCCAGAGCTTTTTTATTTCCTTTTGCCTGTGTTTGTGACAATACGCGATATCTTGAAAAAAACTCACCATAGCATATTTCGTCAATTTCCTGTTGTCTTGGCCTTGCCCTATATTTTTCTATCATACTTGTCATCCACATATCAGACGGGTTGATCTCGCCGCCACTTGCTTTCAACTTATTTTTCAGCACTGACAATGGCAAGCTTATTTTTACAGAATCACCCCCGGTTGGTAAAAACACTACGTTTCGTGAACATCTTTTTAAAGGCATATTGCAAGCTCTGAATGCCGACTCCTGTGCACTCACTTCCCTGTTTCTCAAATACAACATCCCAATCTTTTTCATAACGTCCTTTGCAGAATGATGGCCTTGGTTCAAGCATTCGTTAACGCATCCTTCCATTAGAAAGCTCATTTCTCTCTCTCCCTTAGAAATATAGGATAGAATATAAACTACACATGCATATGCATCCGTTACAAATTGCACATCTAAATTAGCGTTCCAGGCCCGCAGCAATGTAGGGTTATATGGATTAGTCCATATGCTACTACATTCTCTTTGTAATATCACCGAGACCTTCTTTGTGATCATCCTGCACGACATTTCGATATCGTCCTGAGTTATGTTCAACTCTTTAAGCAGTTTCGCTAAATTTGCATCCTCATCACATTGCCATTTTTCATTGAAGATGTGTGACATTATTTTTTTTAATATATCCTTGGCCTTGGCAATGGCCGAATCATCTGCAGCAATACCTTGGTCACACTGAGCTATAAACGTCCTGGAAGAAGGTGGCCTGGGAAAACCATATCTACACACAGTGCCTTTCTTCCGGCACGATTTGGTGTGGGATTTACTATGCTGTTGTACACTATTAACTATGTCAAAGAGTTCTTTGTCTTCATGCTCTTGTGGAATCTGACAAGTTACGTGCCTATCTATATATGCTTCAACCTCCGCGTTGCTGTTGACCCCGTATTTCGGGGAATCTTTCACCCACAAGAGGCAGTGAATGTGAGGGGAGCCGCGTTGTTGGAACTCTACTCTGAAGAAATAATCTTCCACTTCCCCAAGAGGTTTACATGAAGAAAGTATAACATTTCTCAAGAAACTCTGAAACCGATTTTGAAAAAGTCTGGCAGTCATCACACAGTTTTCGCGTAGAATTTGACATTTTTCCAACCAATCGATTTCTGATGACAAACGCTTATCACCCCTTTGACGAAGCAAACAGTCAAAAACTTCCGGCCATCTCATTTCCGCGGACGAAAAAGAGCAAAACCAAGTCGGCAATCCAAGCTGGCGGACCATTGCCAATAGGTCTTTCTGCGCGGCCTGCCAGAATGCTGGCGTCCCTCTGACAGGTCTTAAAAATTTGTATGCCTCATCTGATGTTAATAGTGACCGAATATATTTTCCATCTGTTATATCCTTAATAGTCATTTTCGAATTGAAGAATCAGTTCCTTTGCGCAATGCAATTGAAATGTTTGATAAAATTTGATTGAGTTCACTCCTATACTGTGAGAAGAATATGTAATCTACGTTTTTCGAAAATCGATCATCAGCACTCATCAAACGACAATTAATATATCTCGATAAAGTAATTTGTTCGTCCCGAAATGCGCCAAAGGTCCCACGGCCTGAAGGAAAGAGTGTTGGAAAAGCTTTGGCTTCATTTTTGTCATCCATCAATATTGAAATTGGGCGGTTCCCTTCAGCGGGAGCAATGCACAGAACGTCTTCGGAAATTTGGTCTAAAACTTCTTGAGCAATATCTACAGGTTGCAAGCAAGTGTCAAAAGTGCCATCTGATATAATAACATCTTCGGAAGGTGCCTCCAACAGTTCTTCATCTTCCTCCTCTTCACGTAGGTTTATGTCAGGATTCCAGATTTCGTTAAACGTTACATCAGTGTAAAAATCATTATTCTTATTTAACCACATGATGGCGTCCCTCAGGTTACCTTTATCTGCAACTTGGTAATCATAGTAACCCTTGTATGAAAGTTTTCTTTTTAGTTTAATTGTCAACATTTGGTCATCCACTCTCACCCGTGGTAGGACGGTAACCGTTTTTTGGACATTGGAAGGTACACATATCACTGGACCATGAATTCCGTATTGGCGAGTTTTGGGCAACTGACTTATTTTCATGAAAGGAATATGTAGCGAGATTAGATGGCGCTCAATAGAGTTTAGTCTCGTTAACTCCGGCGGAACTTCCTCTACAAGCATGTTGTTGTCCCACGCTTCGACAGGAACTTTACCACTCTTGAGTTTGCTGCTACAAGTATGACATATCCAAATATTTCTTGCGTTAACAAATCCACAGGGCTTCGTGCAAAAAGTGTTACATTTGTGCTTATATTTTGTACTGATGTTCCCGCATTTATACTTATTTCTTTTGTATACGATAACGCTTTTACGGAAAAACGATCGAATGCATATGCAGCATACGCAATCTGGTCCACATTTTATCGATTTTCTAAATTTTTCAATAGAATTTTTAGCTGACATATCGCGTTTACTGCACCAGTATTTCTTTTGAGCTACGTTTCTGACACGTTGGTTATGTTTTGAATCAAATCTGTACTTATTGGCACTCCTGGTTTTAACTTCCTGCCTGTGTAGTTCGTCAAGATCGTATTTCTTCACGCTTCTAGTTTTCATTCTCTCCCTGTGTTTTTCGTCATGTTTGTACTTCTTGACACTTGTGGCTTTCATTTGCTCCCTGTGTTTTTCGTCAAGTTTGTACTGCTCAGCACTTCTGGTTTTTACTTGCTTCCTGTGTTTTTCGTCAAGTTTGTACTGCTCAGCACTTCTGGTTTTTACTTGCTTCCTGTGTTTTTCGTCATGTTTGTACTTCTTGACACTTCTGGCTTTCATTTGCTCCCTTTGTTTTTCGTCAAGTTTGTACTGCTCAGCACTTCTGGTTTTTACTTGCTTCCTGTGTTTTTCGTCAAGTTTGTACTGCTCAGCACTTCTGGTTTTTACTTGCTTCCTGTGTTTTTCGTCATGTTTGTACTTCTTGACACTTCTGGCTTTCATTTGCTCCCTGTGTTTTTCGTCAAGTTTGTACTGCTCAGCACTTCTGGTTTTTACTTGCTTCCTGTGTTTTTCGTCAAGTTTGTACTGCTCAGCACTTCTGGTTTTTACTTGCTTCCTGTGTTTTTCGTCATGTTTGTACTTCTTGACACTTCTGGCTTTCATTTGCTCCCTGTGTTTTTCGTCAAGTTTGTACTGCTCAGCATTTCTGGTTTTTACTTGCTTCCTGTGTTTTTCGTCAAGTTTGTACTGCTCAGCACTTCTGGTTTTTACTTGCTTCCTGTGTTTTTCGTCATGTTTGTACTTCTTGACACTTCTGGCTTTCATTTGCTCCCTGTGTTTTTCGTCAAGTTTGTACTGCTCAGCACTTCTGGTTTTTACTTGCTTCCTGTGTTTTTCGTCAAGTTTGTACTGCTCAGCACTTCTGGTTTTTACTTGCTTCCTGTGTTTTTCGTCATGTTTGTACTTCTTGACACTTCTGGCTTTCATTTGCTCCCTGTGTTTTTCGTCAAGTTTGTACTGCTCAGCACTTCTGGTTTTTACTTGCTTCCTGTGTTTTTCGTCAAGTTTGTACTGCTCAGCACTTCTGGTTTTTACTTGCTTCCTGTGTTCTTCGTTAAGTTTGTACTTCTCAACACTTCTGGTTTTAACTTGCTCTCTGTGTTGTACGTCAGTTTCGTATTTCATTACGCTTCTTGTCATTAATGCTTCTCTGTGGCTTTCATTATATTTATATTTTGCTGAGCTTCTCAAATTTGATTTTTGGTTGTAGTTTTGATCGGTTTTATACCTTCGCCTGCTACTTTTTTTCACATTATCTCGATATTCTTCACATAATTTATAGCGCATATCGGCTTCACTCATACTTGATGTTGTTTGCTTTTCTATGTGTCCCACCTCATACCATTCGGTATTTCTCGTAACTTTGTGCTGAGTAACCATGGCCGGATCCCCCTCATCATCGCCATTCTGCCAACTCTTGACGTCCGTAACAATTTCATAATGATTTCCACCTTTGTTATATAAATATATCGATCCCCTTAAATGCGTAACGTAATTGCGATTCAGTAACGCTCTGGAATACTTCAGCCACCTGTTTTCAATATATGTGTATATGTCTAATGCCAGTAAGTCACAAGCAGAAAATATTTCCACTTCTGTTGCCCACGTGCCGTCATCAAACATCTTGGACTGTTTGATATAATTCTCAACCCCATCTTCCGCGTATTCATCGCGCAAAATTGTTGAAAAGACGCATGGATTTTCTTCGATATTTTGCGCAATTGCTTGCCTAAATTGTGCGTTATTGTGTTCAGTTCCGGACAGCTCATGAGATAACGCATTGAAAAAGCAATTTCCGTCTGCCTTGACTGAAACAACTTTTGCAGGTTCGTTCAGTGGTTTGTTGATTGGATTTTCATCTATTAACAATTCGATTTTCAATCCCAGTTTTTTACAAATGTCAAATCTTGTGGCATAGTTTAGTCTAGAAAAAAGCATCTCGTGTTGAGTACTTTTAACTTCTTGTACCACATCTGTGTCATTTCCAGCAACAACCTGGGTGATTTCGACGGCGACCATTTCAAACTGACAAGCAAAATCCTCCGAGGGCGAGATATTTCGGTGTAGTTTTTGAAGGTGACAATGAACGTCATCCAAACACCCAAATTCAAGCGTAAGTGACGTGCCATTATAGCACACCATACCATCTCTATTACGAGAATGGGGATCAAAAACAAAGTACGTCGATTCGTCCTTGATTATTCCCAATGTGTTGCTGTTCAGCGTAAAGAGAGCACATACGCTGCTACTAAACGTCTCTGCAAGAGCATCTGCAAGCGACATTATGCCAACCATATGTTCGGACGGAGCTTCTGACGAACCAACAGCACCAGTTAATGGGCTCTGGTACTTTATTTCGTACAGTACGTCATTCAACTCATAAGTTGAGGGCAACTCTGTGACCATGAGATAGTTGTCAATATAACCCAAAAAGTCTTGGACCCCACGATATAGTTTGTCGCCTTCTACGAGAATTTCATCCAAATCATTTGAACGCCATAAAGTTGCACGAGTATTGGCGTGCTTAATAAGCGCAATCAGGCAGTTTGCAATGCATTGTCGTCCCCGGCTGGAGAAGTTAAATCTAGCATCAGACTGGCTGAATTCGCCAGTAACTACCTTACGAGCAAGGCGTTTACGCGCCTTTTTCCAGTATCTTTTTCGTGGCATTTCTACGCACAATAATAGTTATACCGTATTAGTTAGCAACTAATTCCAGAAAGTGCTTTCAACAACGATTTCTGCAAAGGAATGATTTATTATCCTTTCGTCGATCGTCTTCTCAAAGAGAGCGCTTATCGCGATGCGTTTTTTCCTCGCGTGTTTGCTTCTCTCGCTTACTGCGTCGTTAGCTGAATGTTACTATGAGTTCCGCGTTTTATTGCGGAGAGTAATCACTACGTGAATTAATAACATGCTTGAAAATGAAATTAGATGCTTTCTTAATATGAAATTGTTCCTGCTGTGGTTTACATTTTCGCAGTCTGAACGATAGTCAAAAAGATATTTACGCTTTTGCTTCTGTCATCCCCGAAGAAAATAATAAAACTTCATTCTCGGTATTGTGTTGACTTTTTATTACATTATTTTTATTTTGTTAGGAGGTAGGCAGTTATGAACACGATCGATCAGCGCAAGTTGCTGAGTCAAAAATGAATTCACGGCGAATGTTGTCCGCGAAGTTCTCAGCTAGCAATAAAATGCAAATTGTATGCATGACTGACCACGCTTTCACGCTCCAGTGAGCAAAACGCGTTTTCAGTTTTTTTGCGATTTCTCAAAATTGATACATGCTATTGGGTTGAAATTCATAACAATGATTAATGGACATGTTCCGGATACGATATGTCAAGGATACGCATAAGTGACCTCGGCGATACGCTCCAGTGAGCAATATAGGATTTTACATTTTCATCTTCTTCTCGAGAACGACACTACTCAGAGACTTGAAATTTACATCACATGCAGATAATAAGTCCCCGTCATAAATTGCAAATTTTATGCATGACTGACCACGCATTCACGCTCCAGTAAGCAAAACGCGTCTTCAGTTTTTTACGCGGGAAGCCTGTTAAAGCTGCACGCAGCTCTAGTTATTATTATTATTATTATTTTTTTTTCAAATTGGTCCTACAAACTTGAAATTCACCTCAAATGTGCAGAAGTTCTCAACTAGCAATAAAATGCAAATTTTATGCATGACTGACCAGGCTTTCACGCTCCAATGAGCAAAACGCGTATTCAGTTTTTTTGCGATTTCTCGAAATTGATACATGGTATTGGGTTGAAATTCATAACAATGATTAATGGACATGTTCCGGATACGATATGTCAAGGATACGCATGAGTGACATCGGCGATACGCTCCAGTGAGCAATATAGGATTTTACATTTTCATCTTCTTCTCGAGAACGACACTACTTAGAGACTTGAAATTTACATCACATGCAGATAATAACTCCCCCATCATAAATTGCAAATTTTATGCATGACTGACCACGCTTTCACGCTCCAGTGAGCAAAACGCGTCTTCAGTTTTTTTTTAAGCGGGAAGCCTGTTAAAGCTGCACGCAGCTCTAGTTTTATAATTGTGTTTTCGAGAATTTATTGGAAAGCATTATTAACTAGAGCTGCGTTCAGCTTTAACACGCTTCCCGTGTAAAAAAACTGAAGACGCGTTTTGCATACTGGAGCGTGAAAGCGTGGTCAGTCATGCATAAAATTTGCAATTTATGATAGGGGACTTATTATCTGCATGCGATTTAAATTTCAAGTCTCTAAGTAGTGTCGTTCTCGAGAAAAAAATGAAAATGTAAAATCCTATATTGCTCACTGAAGCGTATCGCCGAGGTCACTCATGCGTATCCTTGACATATCGTATCCGGAACATGTCCATTAATCATTCTTATGAATTTCAACCCAATAGCATGTATCAATTTTGAGAAATCGCAAAAAAACTGAAGACGCGTTTTGCTCACTGGAGCGTGAAAGCGTGGTCAGTCATGCATAAAATTTGCAATTTATGATGGGGGACTTATTATCTGCATGTGATGTAAATTTCAAGTCTCTAAGTAGTGTCGTTCTCGAGAAGAAGATGAAAATGTAAAATCCCATATTGCTCACTGGAGCGTATCGCCGAGGTCACTCATGCGTATCCTTGACATATCGTATCCGGAACATGTCCATTAATCATTGTTATGAATTCCAACCCAATAGCATGTATCAATTTTGAGGAATCGCAAAAAAACTGAAAACGCGTTTTGCTCACTGGAGCGTGAAAGCGTGGTCAGTCATGCATAAAAATTGCATTTTATTGCTAGCTGAGAACTTCTGCACATTTGTGGTGAATTTCAAGTTTGTAGGACCAATTTGAAAAAAAAATAATAAAAATAAATAATAAATAAATAATAATAAATAAATAATAATAAATAAATAATAATAAATAATGATAATAAAACACAGGAATACAATAGGTTCCCTGCTGACAAGCAGCGGGAAGCCTAATTAGTATGCTACCAGATCCGAGGCAATAGACTCGTAACTCTTGGACGAGTTCTCAGGTAGGTTTGGTAATTTAAACAACATATGAAAATGTATGAGAATCACTATAGGTAAATAATTTACTTTTAATTTTAGCTATTTTCAACAATATTTTACGTATTGTAACACATTTATATTCGGTAGATTTTGCTTTTTGTTTTCATATATTTACCTGGACTCATTTTCCTTCGAAACAGCTTGGAATCCTGTTTCTGTAGACGTGATATTAGTGAATCTGACACAAGAGACCATAGACGTTATTTCATCAGCCCAGAATACCACGTAGTTTTTGATAACTACAAAATGGGAAAAACTTAAATTACGGTGTTTCCCCAAAAATAAGTCCTATAGCCTGAAAATAGGACCTAGCCTAAATTTAAAAATGATTTTAATCCAAGCCCTACCCTTAAAATAAGATCTAGCCCAGGGGTGGCCAACCTATGGCGCATGCGCCAAACGTGGCGCATTGTATGATTAGAGGTGGCGCATTGCATCTTTAACCCTTTTCATGCCAAAATTGTTAATTGCACTTGGCTTCTCCACGCCAAGCCGTTTTTTTGCGATTTAGATGGCGACTTTTGATTGTACTTAAAATCTATTCTCCTTACTCCACGTCGCCCACTTACGGCTTGTTGGAATTAGAAACAACAGGCGATTATCGACGTTAGCTTTTGGACGGACTTTATGACATTCATTCTAGACTTTTAGCAAAAATTAGTAAAATTTACTATTTTTTCCCTACTGAAGTAAAAAGTTCAGAACTTCTGGAAAAATAGAAAATCGTCATTTATCAGCTTGAAGCATGGATTTTCCATTGTCCAGACTTCTCAAATATCTCCCAATAACCATTGAACAACCAGTTGAATTGCCCAAGCCTAATAAAATTTTTAATATATCAACCCACAACATGCTGAAAATGACCCCTAAATACCACCTTTCTCATCCAAACTTCAAATGACCGTTGTCAACAAAAGCGAAGCGTAAAATCGCTTGCTGTGACGCAAGTACTAATCTCGAAGAAGCCTGGAGTAAAATCACGCGAGGCTAGGCCAAACAGCTGATTAGCAAAGGCCAATTAGAATCGAGGGTAGAGTAGAGTAGATTTTGATACTAAAGGCCTGTTGTCACAATATTACGCATAACTTTACTTCTTAATCGTACCTTTTTCTCTTCGTTGTTAAAAACAGCTTTATTGCGTACTGTTCATAAGACAGAATGCGTTTTTCTCCTACTTTCAGGAAGGCTGTAGTTTTTACTTGAAGCATGGCGTCGCAATGGTTCCCTCTTTCGTAATCAATCGTAATCTGTTTATCGTAACTGGGTAGAATTTTTGCGTGAATACGAGAATTTTCGTTGAGTTAACTATATATATGCGGCTGTCATTGAAATTTATTCATTCAGTGTTTAATTCAGTGATTCGGTAATTCTCTAAATGAGTGGTTTTTTGTAAACTTAATTGGTAAAGTTTCTTCTTGTGTGTGTAAAGGCGTGTATTAAGGTTGATTTTTGTTTGTAAACATTTGCAGTTGTGTACTTTTCAAAATTTAAGCTTTGCTTTTATATATTTTGTTACCCAACACAGTGCGAAAGAAAATGAACAAAAGAGAACAACAAGAAGCGGACATTAGGCGTGGGAATACAAGAGATTTACGGCGCATCTGAAACATTATGTTTAAAACGTGGCGCATGGTATGTGAAAGGTTGGCCACCCCTGATCTAGCCGATAGCGTGAAATTTGTTTTGACCTAATCGAAGGCAAGAAATCTCTCTTACACGTTTCAAATGGTTAAACTAAAACGCGGGAGAAAGGAAAAGGTTCAATGAGTGAAATCTTCATTGGAATTTATGAATCTAGTGACTGGCATGACATTCCAGAGGATGATGATATGGTCAGTTTTGAATAATGGCAGTTTTTTTTATGATAAAAACGTGTTATTTTTAAGTAAATGGATATCGAGTTTCATATTTTGTATATTTGAAAATCTCGTAATTTTCTACTTCGTAATTTTATTTTTGATAAATGACATCCCCTCATATAAGCCCTAGTGTTATATTTGGAAAGAAAATTAAAATAAGACCCTGTCTTATATTTGGGAAACACGGTATATGTTAGCTTTGGTTGATTAGAATTTAATACTAGTTACACGAAAATGGTTTTGACTGATAACGGATTGGAAGTAATTACTTTAATATTAACTTAAAGAGTCATGTTTTTCATTAAAATCAGCAAAAACAAGTGGGTTCAACACACTTCTATAATTTAGTCTCAAATTGAGTTGTTATCTTCATCTCCACCGTACCTTTCCAGCATCGATTTCCATGCCCTCTGAAATACAGCTTTTCTGTAACTGACTTGCATTTGTTATCAGTGCAATTGATTGAGTAATTCAACAATTGAAATCATGCTCATTATGACCGTAAACACATCTATCGCATATAATATTCGAAAATTTGGAAACAGGGGACGCGACAGGTCACTTGAACTTGTGCGCGTCGCTTAATCAAACAATTGGATTTCACAACTCACTCACGAATTTTCGACGAAAACACACAAGTCGGCACACGCGTCGATAGATGGTGGCAACCCGAATTTTCTAAATTGAAAACGGCAATACAAAACACTAAAAAGTAAACGGAGAACACCATAAGTTTCGTTTAATGATGGGCCGCGACCGATTAAAAACGCTTTTTTAGACATTGCGAAACGCAAAATTTCGGGAGCTACCATAGTATACGTACCAGGGCATTCTCCCTTAGGATTGTTTGCTTTATCGCCTCAACATTGATACGCCGTACAGTACTGGTAAGTGTTGTACGAACAGCTCAGATTTGTGGAATTCACAAAATAGGAATCAAAACAAAATATAATCGGGCACATTTTCACGCATTTTTGTGTCCACGGATTGTCATGATATTTTCTGAGTAGTATTGCTTTTATTTCGCCAACACAATCGCAGATTAAAATGATCACAATTAAATTAATAATAAAGCAAGGCGATGAATATTCATTTTTCATTTACTGATATACTTTAAATATATTTTTATTAAGTACTGAATCAACTTGTACTTTCTGGAAATTTATAACAGATAGTGAGATTTTTCTAACGACGATAACAAATTCGCAAGATCGCAATAAATATGTAACAAAATTAAATACGAGAATATCGGTCAGAGACCGAAGACTTATCGATCGAAAGTTAGGGGATCCCCAAAACAGCGCTCTTACTCCATAGTGACACCTTGTGTCCCATCACTAATTAATTGATAACTCGCTAATTATACGACATAATTCATCCAAAATCAATAGGATTCTGGTACGACATATAATGAATGCACATGCAAAATCTTGAGCATATTCAATCTCGCTTTCCGTGCATCTAACAGACAAACAAACAGACAAATACCTATCAAATACTTACCGATTAAAATCGATAAGTAATAATCGGGCAATATATTCTCACATTATTATGTTCGCAGATTGCCGATTGGCATTTTAAAGAAGAAATGCTTTCATCTTGTCGTAAGTCGACGCAACCGCGAGTTACCTTGAACACAATTAAATTAATATAGAAAGACATTTGATTGAATATTGTGCGACAGAAAGCCAATTATGTATACACTAAAAAATCGGCTCTTTTCAACGAACGCGTAATTGCGGCGAATTTACGGTTTTGAAATTCGTTACAATTCTGTTGTATTTGATTTTATTGCTTCTTCGCACAGAGTACGGTTGCAATAAACGCACTTTGAGTCCGCAAAGGTTTTCGCGGTTAAGAAAATAGTCCGCGACCAAAAAAAGTTGGGAAAAGCTGACCTAACCTAACGGCGCTACAAATACGACTCGACCGTCAAAATGAACTTTACCATCTTGCGACCAACTTCCATGGATTATACTGGTCGTGTATGCCAATGAGATGATTCAATCGTACGTCGACAAAACATGATTGACGGCATTCGTAAATGTAGGCTGGAATCTCAATTGGTAATCAATACCCATAATTAGTGGCTTAAAAATGTGCTACTAATTAGGCTACTGATGGCATCGGCTTTGGAGTCACTTTTTTAAAATTTTAACAGGCCTTCCGATATCGACTTATCTGAGTTTCTTTTCAGAAACTCATTTAATGTCGCCTGTATTTCCGTGCAGGGAAAAACGATGAGGAAATAATCAAATATTTGCACGCTTGGTCTTTTTCAACGAATGTTCTGCCATATCCTGTTGTATATACAAATTTCTTTTACGTGGCTGAGGAGGCTGAATAGTCAAAAACAGTCAAAAATATAAGTCGCTCAGTGAGTGTAATCCCTTCCAAACTATTTTTAACCATGAAATATTTTGTCGTAGCTAGCGTTGCCAACTGCCCTTTAATCCAGCGTATAGTCCCACAATTGAGCTTATCTTATCTGAAACTTAATGCAGCTTTTACTATAAAATGTCGAAGAAAAATACTTTATACGAACCAGAGCACTATTGCTTATTTCGGATCAGCATCATATTGTCACAAAACTCACGACATGGCCAATTATTAAGGACGTTAGTGATGATCGTGAAGTTCCCCTCTAAGGAGACAATCCAGCAAAGATCGATACGGCGATCCATAGGGCGCATTTGGCCCCACAGATCACCATACGGGCCGATGCGCCCGGTGGTGGGATTCAAATTTTTTGTCAGCGGGTTCCATCACAGAAGACATATTTTTTAGTTGGTTTTGTTACAAAAATTCACATTTTTTTTAGCAAATAAACTGATTCTTTATAATTACTTCCCAATTAACATTTCAAAATAATGATAAGTATCATTATGTCAAAATTAGCATCGGAATTTTCGATGATGTTGAGGATTGTCTATATTGCTGTATATATTATATACTCGTTGATAATGAACTTAAAATCCATTGACAGCAACCAGCAATGCTAGCCGGTTCGCGGATCTCATAAAATTCCGTGAGACGGTTCTACGGAACCGGTGCAAACCAGCTGAATCCCACCACTAGACCTTGCCACAACCTCGTCCAGTCGAGCACGAGCAACCGAACGGACCATAGAGTCGGAAGAATTCAAACGCCCGGGCAACCCGAAATATGTCCGCTTCGCTTGACGGACTCCTCTTTCAGATGGATAAGGGGACGTGTCACCATCGATAGTTCGAATGGTGAACACGTTATCCCTGTAAACGTCAGCAACCGTTTCCAACATGTACCCCGGTGCAACAAAATGTCGCAGGACGAGAATGGCACAATGCATTACCGACCCAAAAGCATTGCGGATGTCAAGCGGATGTTAGAAAAGATTAAGGATGAAATAGAGCACCGCAGACCACCAAGTGAATCCGCGATGATCGAACTAACCGTGCTTTTCTGATTTCTCCAGAGAGCCGCCCTCAACTGAGGACCGAACCCCGGCCGATAACCACGTTCGCCGTTCAATTGGTCTGATTTGGCCCGTTTCTAGGCTGAACGGTTTGAGGGCCGGCGTCCGACACACTGGAAAACAGAGGCACGGGTAGACAGGCCAAAGTTCAAAGTGCCCCTCAAGATGGACGGACGCCTCGTCTGGTGAGGACATCGAGACGAGACGTTCAAAAAACGCGGTAAAATACTTGCAATAAATAATCATCATATACAATCGGCCTTTAAAAAGCCTACTCACATTTATGAACACAGTTAATAAACATATTTAATTAGCAAGTCAAACCAAATTACTATTAAATAACTTGCAGCCTTCAAATCAGAAAGAGTTACAAATTTTAACATACCGAATTTGTATGCTATTCCAGGCTTAAAATATCACAAGTTGAAATCATTTGTAAATGAAATCCAATCAAATAAACTTAACTGTAAAAGCGAGATAGCGATCAGAAAGCGCCGACCTATCGATCTAGCGGTGTGTATCTTTTGCTCTGATTCAATAGCAACACCGCGTGTCCCATCACTAATTAATTAATAGCCCGCTAATTATACGACATAATTCATACAAATCAATGGGCCTCTGGTCCGAGATATGATGAATGCACATGCAAAATTTGGGCAATTCAATTTCTGATATCATTGTTCAGAACAATACTCGTTTGAAAGAACCAAAGGCTTAGAGTTTGCAATAGTCCAAATTTTATATTCATTCAAATCTTCATTTATTGTTAATATATTTAAGTTCAAATATATGAATCGATATAATATACTATATACTTTATATATATATATATACATCTATTTGCTGCATTGCGGTCACATGCTATTTTTTGCTGCAGCTGGGCTACTCGTTTTCTGTGGCATATGGTGAGCTACTCACAGCGGTATTTTTAGCGGTTTTCAATAAAAAATGGTATGACAAAATTTCACACAAGTAATACAGTTCGTTTTAAATATAGTGGAGTTGATGCCCAATCGTCGTCGCCCAATTTCGAGGGACTACTTTATTTAGCCTATTTGTGGGAATGAGGAACATCATTGGATATGGTCGACACCGCGAGCTGGCTATTTGATCATGTCCATCATTAAAAACGTTCGCGCTTCCCCTAAATGCTTTGCTTGTAAGCCACTGCCCACCCCGTTGAATATATTTGTGAAAATATAGTCTGCAAAACGCTCTGCCCGGAAACAGAACTAAATGACCTGTAAACATTGAAATCACTCGAGTGTGACTAGATTGACGGGTACTCGCATCCTAGACCCAAAAACCCGATTTGCAAAAAAATACATCTTCCTTTGGCCTGATCACTTTTGTGGGTTTTGTGGACACTGTGACAGACCTTCTTGCCAAGTTTGGCACGGATTAGTTCCCTGTAAAATGTTCGTTTGTTCCCGAAACCCCGAATATACTTTCGTGGCAAGTTTTTTCGCGCGTAACGACATCTGACTCCGACTGCGCTTTCGAACTGAAGTGCTCTCGGTTGCCTAATCATAAATGAGTTTCACGTGTAACAGACAATATTAGAGCATGCACATGAAAATATGAGACTACTCATTTAGGTATTTTTATACTCGTAATAGATGACACACATGAAAAAATAATAAATTGACAGTATACATACTGAAAAGTATTTATTAGTATTGCAGTATATCTGAATTGTTCAGAACTAAAATCTCATCGTCTACAAAATTATATTTTGCGAAGTAATTTCAATTTAAAAAATAGAATAGACTATTTTATTGAGGTCAAAGTGTAACCTGAAAGGAGATCTAATAGAGATATTTTGAAAGTTGTTCATAGTGGAGTTTTGAATACCACATGATAAAATTTCCATAATTTGATGAATTGGATTATCTGTTGAATGACTTATTGCTGAAAGTTACGAAGTCGTGAGTTAAACTTCAAACACATATAAATGATCGAATTTTCTGTCAAACTTCAATATTTTTGCATCAGTCGATGTGGGAAATTTATATTTATATCTTAAGGGAGTGGTTTCAATAGACCTTATTCATTAAAAACCCATCCTACGCGAAAAAAAAAAGTGATGTAAAAAAAAAATTTTTAACATTAGCTCTTATGGCAGTGGTTCTTAAAGTATGGGTCGCGACCCAAACATGGGTCGCGGAAGGTTTAAAAATGGGTCGCGACAAGGTCGTCAATGCAAGGGCAATCTAAGAGGAGAAGGAAGAATTTTCAGCTTTCCCAATGTTTCAATTTAGCTTCTAAACTCTGGTATTTACAAATAATGAAATATAAAATTTCATTCATGGAAAGAACTGTCTTGAGCTCATTGTTACATCACAATTCTGATATGCCAGTCACGTGTATTATTTTTATGGTATCGGTAACCATGCGCGTCGCTTGTCGTTGTGTTGACCGCGTGGAATATCGTCTTAGTGGATTAAAATAACCAAAAATGGGCGTCTTTTTGGTAATGTAAATTGTAATAGACGACGCAATGAAAAGGCTCGCTTCTCGACATTAGATTATTCAATATCTAGAGAAAATGTGACTTCATGTCGAGGCACCATTTACCGCGAACGAAGCAGTGTGTGCACATTTGATGAATAAAAAGTTGTATATTGCGAGAGATACCGAAGGCCAGCTAGGATGTCGTGTTTGCGACGGACAGCGGACGCCTTTTCTGCTACAATTCGCGACAAGGCACTTGTGCGAACGAGGATATTTGGCACTGACGGTTATCTAAACTAAGCTCGCAATCGCCTCGATACCCGTGACAACTTGCGTATTGCGTTAAGTAAAATAGAGCTGTGTATTGAAGATATAATGAAAAGGAAATTGCAGTTTCATCAATCTCACTGAGTCAGTGGACTGTTTCTAATAAATAGTTGTCTGTATTTGAGTCAAACTGTACTAACATTAAAAACACATTTTGCGTTATTTAGGATTGGGTCGCGAGTATTCATAAAACTCAGATTTGGGTCGCGCTCGAAAAAGTTTAAGAACCACTGTCTTATGGGGAATGTGATCACCAGTGCAGAAATTTGCATTTTATGTAATTTTCTAGATATCTTCCATTGTATACGTGAGCAGTTTTGAGGATAGAATCTTTTTTGATATTTTTTTTGTGATAAACATGGTCAAGATTTTTAATAATCGTTCATTGAAATTTTAATGAGCGCGGTGTTTCCGATGACGTCATTCTCACTAGACCATGAGATTCTGCCAACGTGCCGTGCTCTGTGGGATATGCGCTCCAACTGCTTGTGATAACAGGATACTGAAATATCAGTACCGGGACCACAGCTGGCGTTTAACGAAAAACCTATTTTGGTTTTAATTGGATGTTATATATTTCATGAATTCCATGTAACTATGTACATTTCTGGTACACCTTTCAAAATCCAATGGCCTAACTCAGTTCATATGTTGACACCATGTACCTATCCCAAAATTGGTGATGTTCAGGGCTGGATTTAGACCACGAGAGGCCCCTTCATATTTTTGAGCTCAGAATTTCTCTCTAAACAACACCACATTTAATTGCTTAAAATTTAAAAATATGAAAGCATTAAACTTTTAATTCTCCCCATTCATGGGTGTGAATTTTTAATTAAAAGAATATAAATTTACTTGAGGCAGTTTTGCTTTCAATTTCTTTGATCAAACAACCGCTACAGCCATACTTTAACCGTAAATATATACTACTACGCTTTAACATAGAAACTCCCAGCAGAATGCGCATCATAATAATTTCCTTTATTTCGATGCAAACGACGCAATAATGGCTGTTTACAATGTGGTTGAAACCAGTTGTGTACAGAATTTTCTACTCTGAAAAGCTTGCCCATACTTTTTGTAAGGTTTAAACTTGTCAAGTTTTCAAAAGAATTACAAACTTCGAAACCGAATTTCGAGGCTCTAGGTTTCAGCCTGCCTAGCCTATTGATAAATCCAGCCCTGGTGATGGTCCCTACAGCAAATTTCTGGCCCTAATCACTCAGGAGATTGAAATAAATGGTTTTCAGCATTTATTAGCAAATATATATATTTTAATTAAATATATAGTTCAACTTAAAGCCTGTATAATGATATTATGAATATATGTCCCATTATTACTGCATTGTGAGAAGGCTTTCCACACTATCAAGTCTATAAGGTTTTAGCGTCTTCCAATGTCTCAGATGGAAACTTCAGTCTTCATTCCGCATATTCTTTTTATTAATGCCATTAGCATTTGAAGCTTGACTGATTCCAATGTACCTTTTCCATTGTTGTTTAATGTAATATCCTAAACGTGACTTCAAATTGTTTTCTCACTTCAATCATCACATGTTTGAATACTCGAGTTGACTTCTACTGATTTGTTATTAATTTACAATTTTTTTTATAAATTAAATGTCGTACTTGCTAAGTTTCCACTAAGTGAAAATCTACAAAAAAAGCAGTGGTTTAATAGTGGACCACATTTTTAATCGAATCCAAAAATATTCCGTAACTTAGTCAACCCTTCCTTCAAGGAATTTTTGTTAAATTGTTCAAACATCTTAATTAACTGTTAAACTTGATAGCGAACATGGGGGCAGGGGGGGAGCTGACTGTGATGGTCGTATCTCTCCCCAGTCTATACCGAATAACTGTGTGTTTTTATATAATTTTTATTGATTCCATGCTTGTATTCTGGTTGACAAAATAAATCTCCCCCTCGTATTCAGTCATGTTTTTTAACCTAGGTATGAGACCGGTATTGTACCATTATAGGTTGGAGATATTCATCTTTTTTGTATAACGGTGCCGTACAACTTATCCTGCCTGTTGGCAGGATGGCCAACATTTTTGTTCGTAGGCCTAATTCAGTATTTAGACTAAATAATTTAGTTTTCACCTCTTGCAGCCTTGGTACGGTACCGGTAGTTTGAATAACACGTCAGCATGCCTTCAGTAAATGATTGCTAGTTGTACAGGTATAAATGCGTAAAACCAGTAAACAAACGTGATAGAAATGGTATGGGTTATAGATTGTCAATGTTAAACGCTTCCAGTACCGGACCCAAAGCGACATTAGCGCCGCATTTGCAGCGCATATCCCACAGAGCACGGCGCGTTGGCAGAATCTCATGGTCTAGTGAAAATGACGTCATCGGAAACACCGCGCTCATTAAAATTTTAATGAACGATTATCAAAAATCTTGACCATGTTCATCATGATGAAAATATCAAAAAAGATGTAAAAAATATTCTATCCTCAAAACTGCTCACGTATACAATGAAAGATATCTAGAAAATTACAAAAAATGCAAATTTCTGCTCTGGTGATCACATTCCCCATAAGAGCTAATGTTAATTTTTTTTTTTACATCACTTTTCTTTTTGCGCGTAGGATGGGTTTTCAATGAATAAGGTCTATTGAACACCGAGATTACTAGCGCTCATGCTCAATGCATCTGAATCAATTAACGCAATTGGATCCCAAACATCAATTTCTTAATATATATATATGTGATATTTCTTTTTTGATCCGAAATAATGTGCACTATCAATAATCTTCAAAGAATATTGCTTTAACCCGTCTGGTCTGCACAATTGAGGTAATAATTACATAGTATATATCGGTATCGGAATATCGGCATTTTTCAAATAATGGTATCGGTGTTTTTAGTTGGTATCATATCGGTATCGGCGACAAAAGTGATGTCGGTACATCTCTAATGGAAACTAATCAGAATTCGGCTTGATGGGAAACATCAGCATTCAAATACTTTTTCGCTTCGTTGTTTCACTCCTTTTAAATGTTTTTTTTTCCCTATCAATGTAGATCACTTTGTTTTGATGGCAGTCCTAGGAACGTACAATTTGCATTGCACCTATTCACAATGACCACCCGCATGTTAGTTAAGATTAGCATTCGTGTTTATATGTTTCACTCATTTAAGTGTTTTTCCTTATTAGGTGTATAAACGCGTATTCACGTACGATTGTACGTTTTCGGCTATGCTTAAAGTGTTGTCATGTTTTGGGCAGAAGGGGAAAATAAACGATTGATTGATTAAACACTTTTATTCTGTCAAGCGTGACAGCCTCCGCTTTTTTGCTCTACGGACACGGTGCTACTCCTTGCCAGTTAGTACCTATGCGCATGTGGCAAATCATGTCCGTCAGCTTCATTTGTTAAAGTTTATTCAGGTAGGACCAGTGGTGGGATTCAGATTTTCTGTCAGCCGGTTCCATCACAAAGGTCATATTTTTCGGCCGGTATGTTACATGTTTTTTTAGTAATGCTAACCGGTTCGCTGATTTCATAAAATACCGTGAGACGGTTCTATAGAACCGGCTGAATCCCACTACTGGGTAGGACCACTCCATAAACTTCGGCATAGGGTGTTTTCTCACGTCGGATGAAGAATATTTTACTTCTTTCAAATTCTACAAGCACAAAAACGGTAAGAAACTATCAAATGTTCCACAGATTAAATTTGGCTGCACATGGGCCAGATACATGGCTCAATGCATACTTCAGGATATTTTTGTCCTTGATTGCCAATACACTTGTAGCCGTCTCGGGAATCAAACTTGCTGTGGCAGCCCAGTATCATTTAATGGAAATTGGGAACATATATCCAACCCTACTTTGTCTATATCTGGGACTTAGTGAATCGCGAACATAACTTGATACTTCAAAAATGCTCATCATTTGCATTACAATATGATGGTATATTTCTTTGCCATTATTTACAAAACGTCAGTTTCGACTAGTGCTGTGTGATCATATGTTCTAAAATTTGTTGTTATTTGAAGGTGTCGCTCGTCTTGATCGAAAGTTTCCCAATCTCTAGCACCAGTTGAAACTCCCGGGAATGGAGGATTGGGAGGTGTTTGGGCGACATCTCGTCGTGGCTGAGGTGCAGCTGTCATCGCTACATTTTCCCCGACAGTTGGAACGTAGTGAACTGGTCCGGCTATTACTTGTCCAGTGTGATTGCGTGCTGTAATCTAACAAAACATGGTAAGAAGTTTCATATACTGATCCATACTATCGTAATACAAAATGCAAATACATTATTAAGGTCAATAATTCGAACAATAATATTGTACTGACGGTGTACAGCTTATTACTTATCGATCTTAAGATCGGTAAGTATGTTGATAGGTATTTGTCTGTATGTCTGTGTGTTAGATGCACGCGATATCTCACGGAAGCGAGGTTAAATCTGCTCCAAATTTTGCATGTGCATTCATCATAGCTCGGATCAGAAGCCTATTGATTTTGGATGGATTATGTCTTATAATTAGCGAGTTATTAATTAATTAGTGATGGGACACACGGTGTCACTATGGAGTGAGACCACTGTTTTGGGGGATCGCCTAACCGATCGATAAGTCTTCGGTTTTTAACCGATATTCTAGTTTGTATTTTGTGAAATATTAGAATAAATTTCATCATTGGACACGAAATGTACATATGGATCGTTTTGCTATTATGTTGTTCTTGTTGGTATTTTTCTTCTTATCGTTATGAAGCTTTTCTCATTAACTATCTGACCAATTGCTTTGAAACTTTTAGTGGTTAAAGAATGTATTTTTTGCTAGAAGGCTATTACTTTATTCATTTCAAACATTCCTGTGAGCTCTTTGGGATTCGTTTTTGTGTGCGATGACGTCATTAAAAATTGCGCGCCTTGTGGTGGTTACGCGGACGCGTTACTCGTGCACATTGATTGCATACCCGGACTATTCTGTTTTGGTCACGGTGTCCATATATTTGATCTCTTGTTATATTAGGCATCTTGTTTGCATAATATAATCACTAATGTACCGTTAGGAATACTCTCGCCATCGCACCTCTGATGAGCTTGAGTGTGTTCGAATCACGTGGAGGGAGATGATAATGTGTTGATAAGAGATGGTGTCTCACATAACCGCTGGACGGTAACGGCTCCCTCCACCATCAAGTCCATGTATTCGAAACAAACACTGGCTAACTAATCCAATATCCGACATGGACTGGTAACCGGACGAGATTCGCCCCTGGGACAAATACCGTGTTTCCCCGAAAATAAGACCTAGTGTGGATTTTGAAAACGATTTTGATATAAGCCCTCCCCTTAAATTAAGACCTAGTCAACAGCGCGAAGTTTTTTTTACCTGGTCGATGGCAAGAAATCTCTCCCACACGTTTTGAATGATCAACCACCAGTGTGTTTTTTCGAAAGAAAATTGAAATAAGACCCAGTCTTATTTTCGGGGAAACACGATGTGTAAGTCCTATCCTATGATGTCGTTGTGCTGCCGATCTCCCTAGGTCTGTGATATCTTGTCTAATAACTTACCGAACTCAAGTATCCTCCGATTGATGAACAGCTCATCACGCAAACAACGACTGCGAATATATTGCAAGCGACCGAAGTCCATAAAAATCCTTGGAACGTGTGTGAAATTGTTTCACAAGCGTCAACATTGTACCATGTCGTAGTTATGTAAGCATTCCTGAACCAAAACAAATGCTTTAACTGCTGAGGGGCCATTAGGCCTATTTTGAGTATGACTGTTAGATAAAACGTACTTCCATTGGGAACAACAATTGCAACTTCTTTTCGGGTATATATTATATTGTCTAGTATCGTTGTCGATGCAAGGAGGAGTAAAGTCGTCATTTTCAGCATAAAAACACATCCTGAAATCGGTATGCTGTAACATTGATTAAAAACACATATTATATAAAAGAGATCCGCAATAATTCACTTAGACCAGGGGTTCTCAACCTGGGGTTCGCGAACCCCCATGGGTTCACAAAAAGATTTCCAGGGGTGCTTGGATGGCGGTTGAGTTTTCATGTGTTGCTATTTTTATTATCCTTTACTACCAGAGAAAAATGCGTGCAGACTGTCGATTGAAACTCAGCCTAGAGTTTCCCTGACCTTGCGTTGTTGTGACGCAACAATATGAAGTTCACGGCTCTGTAGCCAAACTGTGAATCCTAAAAACAATATGCTGCAAGCATTGCGGAAAGTGATATGCAGAGAGATTTTAAGAACTCAATAGTTAGGCCGAGGACAAGGGCAATAACATTAACACAAAGATTTAATTTAGTTACGGTAGTTGGTCAATAAATTGTTGTTTTATAGCAAATTGTTACAACTTTATTTGGTGTATGATTACTGGGGGTTCGGGTTGATTGTTTCATGACTAGGGGGTACTTAACATGGAAAAGGTTGAGAACCCCTGATTCAGACAATTGTGAGGAAGCTGATATGGCTGAAAAAATTATATAAATATTAAACACAACAAGTCCTAAACCTGAGTTTTTTCTTGACCCGACGTAAGAAACACACTCAAATACTTCGGTGACTGTGCAAATAAAGTGAGTAAACGTGTGGGGGCATAGATTGATTCCAAACCATACGATTAACTATGAAGACAACTCGACGTAATGCCTATGACTAGAATATCATTAAAAGTTATGTGTTATCCAAGTAAAACCATTTATATATATGAGGCAGTAAAGATCTAATATGATTTAAAGTAGCAGCCTATAATAATTGAAAATTAAAGCTTTCTTGGTATATACTCACGTGAATATCTTGCGCAGCAGCTCCGTCAGCAATTGCAGCTATGAAACACATTAGCACCGCAATAGCCATAAATACCATGCTCGCAATCATCTGGAAATGCATGAATGTTAAAACAATCTTTCGTAATTGTAATCAGTAAGCAAGTATCCATAACCAGATAAGATTTAATATGTTCAGAAACGGCATAAAGGCGGCAAATTATGCTGGGAATAGATACCATAACTTGATAGCGTTGCCAAACGTATATATATATATATATAGGAAAACTAGAAAATGCACGGAGCGAAAAAAATAACCCTATTGTTTTATAAATTTAGGCATGGCATGTGTACAAGACGTCCTTGTCAGTTGTGACATGGTATATTTAAAAAGAATTGCAATTGAAGTTTGTTCATATCGGGGAAGTCATAATTACACGAATATACGGAAGTATGTGAAGCAATAAAATGGTAAGATATCTTATGCCGGACATGCACTAATAACGAGCCGAGGCAATCGGCCTTCTCGTCAAGCGTCCCCGCTTGTAATTACAGTATATGAAGATTCACTCTATTAGAATCATTTTTCAATACCCGACTTACCATTGGTCGACCAAGGATTTTCAAATTTAGACCAGTGTATGCAAATACCACGCCAAGCAGCATCTAAAAGAAAGAACACTTCCTTGCACGAAAAGTAAGTATAATCTTATCCGTTGGAATAATCGTCCTATTTACAAGCCGTATGATTTGCCTCCCTGAAAGCATGAACTAGGCATCCTTTTAGGACCGCGTTTTATTGGACACGTTAGTTGACATAACGATCGTTTTGCATTTTATGCTGGCACTCTTTTCTTCTTGTTGTTGTTCTTTGTCACAGGAAAAAAACGCTTTTCTCTTTGATTACTGAACCAATCTCTTTAAAATTTTCAGTGCTTAAAGATTAAATTTTTCGCTAGACGGCTATTACCCTTTTACTTATTTCAAGAATTTCTGTGGAGACGAATCAAGAGATTCATGTGTCAGAATAAACACCTTGTGACGTGTCTATATATTGTCTTATTTTCGAGGAAACAAGGTAGTTTTACCCCCAATATTGCTGTTTTTATATTTCACGGACATAATTACAATTATTTTAACATTTGGCTGAAATTGCAGGTGGGGGCTGTTTGACTTTCGTGTCCATGTTTTTGAGCATTGTTCTCTTTTGCAATCTATCTATAATATGGTTAATTCCAAGTTTTAGCGAACTTTGGATCTGGTTCAATCTATCTCACCGGGACAGCAGGCCAGAAAGCTCCAGATTCCGAATTAATCATCATGATGTAAGTGTGCAATCCAACAGAAAATACAAGTATCATCGTGAATGCTACAGCTACAGTGCTTCTTACGGCAAATTTCCTATGTAATGTGTACAGGTTTTCTGCAAGACAAACATTGAAGGATGTAATATAGTAATATGTTTCTACGTGGGCTTTTGGATCCAGCGACCCCGTCCCGACTTCACAGCTTGGTAAGCGAACCTATAGGTATAATATAGGATTTTAGGTTTTACATGGAAAATAGTTTTGAATCACGCAGTAAAAACAGAATAAAAGCGTGTGGCATAAAAAGAACACGTTACCCAGTGAAGTATTTTCTCCTTCAACTCTGTTCTCCATTGTTCGGTCAGTAAAAGCAGAATAATGTTATTCAGATATTGGCACAATTTATGAAACATTAAAAATTTTCGACTAAGTGATATTAATTTTGCGGTATTATGATGCAACAATCACAGGATACATGCATCCGATATCAGTTATACATAGAGTACATACATACACCACTAGTCGGTGTTCTATCAAACAAATAAAGCTTAGTTGCAACATGAAATGCCACCGATGCTCTTTGAATTGTTAATTGCCAAAACTCAGGTAACATCTAATCAATAAATTGTCTTTGTCAAATAGGTTTGAAAAATGAAGCCGTCAATAAGAATGAGTCGGTACAGCATGGATGTTGTTGGTTGAAAGCCACAAGTCAGCTGTCATATGAATACTTTAAGCCAACGATAAATTGATTTGCTTATCTTGCACCCTGCGTCTTCTGAGCACTGTAAATGCTGACCGTGCACCGCATGCTTTTTGTGGAGCGTACCCTCCATTCGGAAAATTTATTATCCTAAAATCGTAACTAACCTAATTGAAACTAATTCCACATCAATGAATTTTGTTATGGCCAGGGATGACCAATTCGAATTTAATATTCGAATGTCGCGACCTTCGAATATCGTTTTCAGTGTTCACAAGAATACCGAATATCGCGCACACATTCCAGCGCCGCCGTCCACGTTTTTATTGAAAACATTTTACAATTACTTTTTTTTTATCGTTATCGAAGACAGACATGTGCGGCGCGACAATAAATTACAGCAGAGATGAAAGGATTTCAATTAGCGCCGACAAGAAGTGCTTATCTTATAACGAACACGTCGAGGATGTTTTTGATTTCAACTTAGTCGAGATAGTTTGTGCGGCCGTGGCAATAAATCTAATCGCAAATTGTGTAGGAATTGGTTTCATGATCACTTGCGATAGTGACCAAACATAACAGTACATTTTCGCATTGCTTGTTGCAATTCACAGCGTATAAAATAGCTCTCAAGTATTATTTAGTATCGCGGATTTTACCTTCTCCCGGCGTCGTTGAGGATAATATCATTCAGCTTAAGTTGACGGTATTAATTCACAAGCACGATTGAAAGTATAACAACCGACAAGAAAGATTTAAGTCAACTCGAAAATAAAACACGGTTTTCGGTCTTAATTTTTCGTCATTGGCTGATGGAATTTAGGGAATCGGATTCACTCAGTTGATTATGACGATGATTGCGCAATAACATTTGCGTCTTTTTCTGAATTAGGGAATGGTGGAGCAAAATAAAATTTAAAGCCCGTGCTAGCACAACAACTAGTGCTTGTGTAGAGGGATAATTGTGGCGGAATTTAGCTTAACGATGTAGGTGGTCTACTAAATAACACTCACGCAGACGAAAAACAGTCAGAATTTATAACAAAAATTAACCGTGTCAAAAAGTGTGTGCGCCGATGAGAACTTTGGATTTTCCTGTAGAATTTAAAACATTTCACTAGGCGAATAATTGCTCTTTTTTCTGCGCTTGCCAAGATACACCATAGGTCATAGGTGTGAATACTGTGTTTATCATGTCTCTTTTTTTAGAAGCAAAAAAAACACTAGTTTCAATATTATCACATATTCCATTTGTACTTATAGCTGCTTTAGAATGATAATATTATTGAGCTTAATTTCTTGGTCCATGGATTTTAGAAAAGTGAATAAAATATGTGGGGAATTTTAGAATATATTCGGAATTCCAGATTCGAAAATATGTTTTAGAATGTATTCGAAATAGTCAAGTATTCCATTATGGCCATCCCTGGTTATGGCGTAGAATAGTCAATATTTATTCTCGTTTCACCCCGCAATATGGTACTACATTTGACACATACCCGTCAACCATTCACAAGCTGCGATTGCAAAAAATGGGAGGCAAGGCGGCCTGAAAGCAAATATCAATGACAAAACGAGCATTCCGACCAAACACACAACAATCTGACTTTGAAGACTGAGAAAATTACCACCCTGACAATAAACAATTTGCTCTTACAAAAGTTGGTCCCAACTGACTAAAATCCTAGCTTCGTATTTCATCAATAGCACCACTTAGATTGGGAACGTTTTGATGCCGGCAAATGGTGTCCAATTATCAGCCCAACGCTTCAGACCCCACCAGATAAAAACCAAAATCTCAATTTAGACGACGAATATTTCTACTGGAACCTGTAAAACAATATGACCGGTATGTCAAATAAGAACGCAAGATTTTTTGCTACAAAGCTATGATCTGACTCATCTGAGCACTCCTGATTATCATATTGTGGACAATAACACACTCTTCATCTGGGAGAAATCCTGTTTTTGTTGATATTTTTATTTTTCAAGCAGCATTTACAGAAAGCTGACAATTTTCATAACAATTAAATACCACTTGTAAATATGGATTTGAGGGGGAAAAAAACAAAAAATTCTATGTACAATATTGTTTATTATCAACAATTGGTTCAATAAAATTAAAACGTATAAGGATACAAGCATAAACATAAACGGCCAGCTTTTTCACCAGAACCTATTTAATGTTTTACCCAATATAGAAATCATGTTAGAAGTGAAATTATGAACTAACAGTAAAGCTAAGAATAATATAAATATTTAATTCAACTAATAAAGTGTAGCCTAATAAGTATCTACAGCACATCAAGCCAAAACATTTCATAGGTTTAAACGATAAATATATGAAAACACAAAATCAGATGCATGCCTAAGACTGGAAAACGGGCTAATCTTAGGAGTTGCATTTTATCATCATGTTCATGACAATTTTAACAATTCTGCTTGAATCTTATGCAAAATAATACTTCTATTGGTACCTACTGACACAGAAGAATTATTTGTAAAATTTGAACAATTCCGCTACAGAAATCAATATCATATCCAGGGTAACATAACAAATCACATAGAATCGTATACAGCTATTTAATTTCTTCCATGAAAAAGTCTTAAGCCAGTTAAGGATTATTATAATCGCACCACTGGGAAATCAAATTAAAAAATATAGAAACTTTTCATGTTTTGAAAGGGTACTGTAATTTGTAATGCACATTTGTAATACTTTCCGACCGCAGGCAGGTTATGTGAAACATACAATTAAGCACATTAACTATTCCTACACAAAGCCACCAAAAAGGTGACATCATCCAAATCTACATTACAACCCATCACCCTAGAAATCATAAAAAAAAGCAAACTAAACTGGAATGCCTAAAACAAAGAACAAAACTTTATAAAAGCAGGTGCCTTATCCTATCATTGAAAGATAAAATAACTATCGGATATTTATCTATGATACGGGCATTTCAAAAAGTAAATAGTACATTGTGTGCACCTCGTGAAACTAGTGTCACAAAGTCACTGTATGAAATAACTTTCAAAAAAAAACGTAGTAAATTTTTCTGATCAAAATACAACTATTTCCTGTTGATATTTTATTATGGATTATCAAGGCAATTTGAACATTACCTACGGTATCACAAATTTAATATGAATCGAAACTTCATACAAATATGAAAGCTTTTGCTCCACTTAGGTAGCAAGATTGATATGCCTGAATCAAATTTGAGAAATGATATAGAGAAATAACATGCACAGTTTAGCCAGTACCATTATAATCTTACAGTCGAACAATAAATGCCTGTGTTACTGTGTATATAACCTAATAGGACTACGAGAGATCAAAATCACATCAATAGGTATCGAAGGAAACGCTATATTAAAATAAAATGCACTTGTTTGGGATCATAAACCTAATAAGTACTTGATTACTACAATCAAATAATTATTAAAAAAGATAAATTTTAGGGCCATCAGCTATCTTTGTTATAATTTTTTATATAAATAGATACAAATACAACAGGTTGTTGGAATACTTTTATTAAGATTCATATGCCAAGTTGGGTGATTGGTGTTCATTATTGTTAACAAAAATAATCATCCATATGAAATATAGCATATTTAAAATTTTACCGAGATAGGGATCAATACTCATGCATCTTATCTGCATATTTCAGGTCACTAGAAGCTTCAATTGCAATCATGCATATATGCATCGTCATTTGAGATGGTTATGATCTAAACGTCTTTTCAAAAAGGTTTATTATAATTATTTGCTGCAGGAACGCCCTGCATTTGATACATTCCTCCCATCCCACTCCCATACATTTGATTCATATTATATTGACCCATATTCGGTTGTCCAGCCATTCCCATCATGCCCATGGGTTGAGTGGGCGGCATCATATTGCTGTTAGGCATCATTCTCATTCCTTGCTGTCCCATTGGAGCACCCTGACCCATCATTCCAGGCATTTGAGGTGATTGCATACCGGGTGCCTGTCCGGTCATATTCATTCCTGCCATACCCATGGTAACATTTCCAACAGGCGTACCTTGTTGCATCTGTCTCATAGATGGCTGGGCAGTTTTTTGAGATTTTCCAAAAAGATCCAAATCAATGTTAACTCCTTTAACATCACTCCAAGTATTGGGTTTTAGAGGTTTCGATGCTGCCGTTGATGCAGGTGTAGCACTGATTGGCTGGGATAGTGAAGATGGAGCCATTGTTGGTTGATTCGGAATGAGAGGAGCTGAATTGGCCTGCATTAGATTGGGTGACGTCGGTGACATCAGATTGGCAGCGGGTTGCTGGGGAATAACGGGAGTAGTAGAATTCATCATATTAAAACCTTGGTTATTATACATATTCGTAGGATTCATCTGTGGCTGTAGTTGAGGCATTTGCGGAGCCATCATAGTTTGCTGCTGCTGCTGCGGCATTTGGTTACCTTCAAAGGATGCAAACGGGTCTAACGACATTTGTGGCGTTGATGTGAAAAGATCGACATTTGAACTTGATGGCGCAGCGTTAGATTCAAAATTGCCGAAATCCGCAAAATCGCCATTAGTTGTAGTTGCTTCCTGGGCTACATTGGGCGCACTTCTTGTAGTGGCTAGTGAATCAAAATCTGAAAATAAATCAGGCTGCTGCTGGCTTTCTGTAGTACTAGATCCAAAGAGGTCGAGAGTATCAGCTGTTGTACCTCCTGATGATTTGCTCTGGCTAGATCCAGATATTTTAGCGGGTTGATCACCTGTATATTGAGCTGCTGCACCTAAGCTAACTTTTTTTGAAGGTACAGCTTTACGAGGTTTTGAAGCATTATTGGTAATCGCAGGAGATGATATTCGCTTTGGTAATTCCTCTATCGTTTCTTTATCGCTGTGTTGTTCTAAGCTTTCAACACTGAAACTGTATTTGACACCTCTTGGGGATTCTTTCCCCCTTGATTTGCGATCATTATCAGTCGGATCAAAATCATCACTGTACGCAGCTGAACCATTAGATTCATTTCGTCTGTGAGTGTCACGTCTCCCGTCTGATGGTGAATCATGATAGGTATCCGATCCTGAATGTTGGCGACGATGGCGATAATAATCATCTTCATCATATCTCTGTTGTGTTCTGAAACCAAATTTGGATTCTTCGTGAGACATCCCCACATATTTATTTTTGTTCTTCTTACATTTTTTCCTTTCCTCTCGCAACCTTTCATTATCTTTGACGAAAACTACCAACTCTTTCGCTTTATTTCTGACGTTGATGCCTTGATCTTTGCCGTGTTCATCGTGAAATTGGAAATTTTGTAATGCTCGGAGGTCGTTAATATGTTCACGAGTGCTGGTAACAAAACGCTCTGATCCATTGCGCAACAAGTACGAAACCACTAAAAGTCCTTTGTAAATCCGACGCCAGTTGCTTCTGCCTTCATGGAATATTCGTTTCCACAGCATTCCTGTAACTTCTGAATATGTTTCATACATGAAAGTGTCATTTGCAAGTTCTTGCATCAAACTTCCTGAAGGACCCCACGGTTCATCATTTGTGGCTTCACGGACTCGAGCCTCCACCTCTGTATAATTCATTACAACATTGGTAACTTTGTCGGTTAGTTCCCGAATTTTCCATGGTAGAAGGTTCATATTAGCTAATGAGAAATACCAAAATATATATTTTTTTTTACCTGGAAAGCATAATTTAAACAAGTTATTACATTGAAACTATAAATAATACATGTTTGTGGTTAACACAACCGTATTAAAGATAAAATCACTAGTATTACCTGTACTCGCCAAGTGACTGGTGGAGAGGACCAGCAGCACACCCACTGCAGTGACCAGACACCACCAGGGCACTCGGATATCTCACTTTGTCAACTTGCTATATGTGTCGCAGAGTGCGGTTTCTACTGGTAGAAAAATTTGTGATAATTTATATTTTTTTTATATTATAAAATTCGAGTATTGGTTCACATTTCTTCAGGGTATGTAGTATAGAATCATACCAACCTGGTAACTGTGAATTCTTTACTGCCAAACTGGTACAAAAAATATCCTATATTTCATCACCAATCCAACTTAGTTCTACTACTTTGATATTAGTGGCTATACCTATCCTATTCTCACATCAAAACAGATATAGCCACGACTTCCCACTTACGGTTTGAACAAAAAACATGACCAATTAAAATAATTCAATATTAAGATCAACGACTGTTATACACCACTTGTTGCTCCAATTTTAAATGTTCATGCAGTACTGCTCCAAGTCCATGCCTGCCTGACCCATATTACAAGAATGCTACTAGTCAGAAGTCTCTTTGACTCTTCAAATAGACACTGTAATGACTCATTCATATACAATCTTGAATACCAGTATACAAAGGAAAACAATCAGTTCAAATGTTTGTAATGTTTTTGCTTTATGGTGCCAGATGATTCATCCAAGTCTTATACAGATATGGCAACCGCTTGTCCTTTTTCTGAGTCCAGTAATGAAATATATACTGCTAATTTATTAGCAAAGGCTAACAAAAATATGTATCCCAATTTAAAAAATGTTCAGCTAATGAAAGCATGAATTTATCAACTTTTTGTGACCCTTCAAATGTCAACATTTTCTCTAATAAGCCTGGCAGCTTCGCAAAAGAATAGTTTTGAAATATAATTTTTTTTCATATATGAAGTATAGGCCTACAATTTTTTGATGAATTTTCAAGTTCATATGCGATTGTCGTACTAAACACTACATACACCCAAATATTGTACTCAACTTGCCTTGTTTTGCAATATTCTTGATTCATTTTACAATATTTACAAAGTAATTGATATGAAACAGTTACGTTAATTTAAAACGGGTCATACTGTCCTAAAACTTGATTTTGTAGATTAATATTTACCATATAAAATTACGATTGTTTTATTGAAAAATCAATAAATGGCTTTGAATAAGGATATCAAATTTATCCACCAAAACTAGGTTTACATAATGTTAAAAGTAAGTCTGTTTTATGATCAAATGATTTGTTAGGGAAATAATATGTAGTCATCAGGGATAGCCGAAATCTAATAATATGTTATTTTGAACACATTTAAAATGGGGTTGTAGCCGATGGGAAAACTAGCAGAAAACATTAATTAATACAAATTGAATTTGATAATGCAGAATAGTTGTGATACACCTTGTTTTGATAGATTTTCTATAATTTTTAATGTCAGAAGTTACATTTTTTGTTTGGCTGTTAAATAAGAAATGTGTAATATGACAAATTTTAAAATAAAAATGTTCGAAGTCATTAGTGAAATAAAGAATTTACTATATCCTGAAATTGAATACCAGCATCATGCCGTATGTTTAGTTAATCATATAAAGATAATTTTATTTGTCATTTTTTCATCTGCACAACATAGCCATCGGGTAACATGAAAGTCACTAATAATAGATAACTTGATATTCAGAATATCATTTTGTTAGCCAAAGCACTGTCTGTATCCTCCAAAGATGATGGGTGAAATAGTACAGTAGTAGGAAAGATCTACATAAGTCCAAGTAGTATATACAGATATATCTGTATATTACACACAAAACTGCATAATGCGATAAATTTTGTTCTTAATAACTTACGGTAGGTCTTTGGCCACCTAGGCTATATCTTACTCTCAATTTGTAGAATTGGATATCCTTGTACAGTTGTACAGACAGAAAAAAGATAAGTTAAGCAAGGGTTTTCGTTTTATTTATAGCAGTATAGCGCACGCAAAAAGATCTTAAAAATGTTAATGAAATCGTAATTCTGTAATTGACGCCTATCCAGTCCGTAGTCTGTCTGTCTTCTGGTCCTAACCCTGTAACCTGTCGAATTATTATTGAATTGACACCGCTGCTGCCTGCTAACACTGTCAGGGTTGCCAGATCCCAGCGATCAAAAAAAGCCAAATCAAGACGAAAAAAAGCCAACAATTTTACTAAGTACAAAAGCCTCATGATTTGTCTGATTAGATGCCCTTGGTACAATGATGGGTTTGCAATATGCTGATGTAGAGCCATCAGTTCATTTAGTGAGCCACACAATCGTATGTTGTATTTTCGGTTGCAATTTCCACTTCAGCAGGATGACGGGTTTAAAGTAAAAAGGATTAATTGAATGGCAGCAACAGAATCTATATTCGACACAATACAGTCAAGCTGACATCTATATGAAAAAGTTAAAAAAAAATCACAAAAAAAAACAAATAGAAAAAGATATATCAAGCAGACAGCATTATTTTAAAATTCAATATATACAATACAGGGTGGCTCTTTAGTACTGTAGTAAGTGATATAGGTGCCCTAAAACATTCTCCCTAAACATTTAGAAACCATCATTTTTATTAAAAAAAATTATCCAACCCCCTGCCCGCAGGTGGACTACTGCAGTACTGATAGCTAATTTTACTGTTGTTGATCATATCGTTCGTGAGACTAAATTTTGATTACTGCAACTAAACTAAAGTTCCTGCAGTCCTGGGATAGCTGGGCATAATGTCAATTAAGTTATTTTTTGGAAACAGAACTGAAAACTGACAAATAACGCGCAAAATAAAAAAAAAACGAGGCAATGTCAGAATGTTTACTGCTTGACCCTGCTTACTGCTTGACCCTGCTTGAACATCTATCTGAGCAGCTGCAGAAACTGACATTATTTTTAATTCAGTAATTGGTTATGGTTAAGATAATGAACAAGGAAATCGATGCTCGGGGAAATCCAAATGTTACGGTAAGTAGCAATAGGTTGTTGTTATACACTAAATATAAATATTGTATCTCATATGATTTTGATAATAGACACTAAAAGAGACCTAAAAAAGCCAAACAGAAATTCTGACGCCAAACGTGTTTGGAAAAAGCGAAAAAAATGGCAAATTTGGCCTTAAAAAGTCAATATGGCAACCCTGAACACTGTACCACCACATTCAGACATTGTCTCACCTGCTCACTGTTCTGCTGTGCAGTGTCAGTTGTGCTGGTGTTACAGACAGAGCCTGGCCCTGGGCTATACCCAGATAACAGTATAAACATATCTTCAGTTTTATTCAGTCTAACCTTAGATATTCCGGTTTTGTCAGTATTTTGCTGTGTTAGGGCGAAAAATAATGGACTTTAATATTTGTAGCCTACTTCCCATTTTTGTGTCAATTAACTGGTCATAATTCTGGAATTATTTTGCCATGGGGTAACTGAGTTTTTGTGTTCATATGGTACTAGAGTGAACTATAGAATATCTTATAGCCTAGATAGATTATAGATTTCTGTTTTAACTAATGTTTTTAATTTCATTGACAAATGTCACTCTTACCACAGCACCATTTCTTCTCAACCTTCCGACTTCTAACAACACGACATTCGCGGACATCAAACTGGCCAGTGAACCGGCCGATAAACTTTGTCACGTCGTTACGCGACTCATTTGCCTTTCTCTTTTTTATTCGCATGAGTAAATTGTATTTTCTCCCTGAGGGCGTTGGATTTGATGCCATACTCATCAAAAGGCTTCACATTATTCGTCGCCTGAGGCTATATCTTGCATTTTATTTCTGATAGAATATTTACTACACTATTCATTTATTTTATTGTAAGCAGGATCAATTAAAGTACTTGGCTAAGTACTGGAAAAGTTTCACCAATGCACATTCTTAGTTGCTGAAGAGTTGCTTGGATGTTTAGCTACCAAATAATTTAACACAAAAAATAATACAAATTCTTACTCATGCTTTGGTTCGCAAACATGTTTAATTGCACATTTGCCTAGCATTGAGTCGATTGTATCTGGGTTGTCAACATGACGAGGGAATGCCCTGAAGCCGGACTCGTGGCGCATCGTGCTAAGCGTTAGAAATACGCTTGCCACAACACCTCTGATTACCCTTCGTGGGTTCTCAGGTTCGAATCCCATATGTGAGATGATTGCTGGACTCCTCGCCGTCGTAGGGTGGTTCACGTAATCGCTGGTCGGCTACAATTCCCTCCACCATCAAGTCTATACATCTGAAAACGAAATACCCGACTAACTAAAATTCGTACAGCCCGTAGATAAAATCGTATTAGAGTGATGCTTTTTGCCGCGGCAATGGTCGCACACTCGATAATATTGAATCAAATATTTTTCGGAACTAAACACTAGCAGCATGTACTCTTCGTACATACATTTTTATTGATATAAAACGCAGATTATCTGACAGTTACGAACTGTAGTCAGAATTCATCGCACAGTATATAATCAGTATCAGCCTAAATATATTATTAGGACAAATGTAAATGTAAAATCTACGGTCGTTATTTCCAGGATTATTTCTCACCGAGGTAACCTATAAATAATGTAATAAAATTTCCAAATTTTAAAATATAAACTGATAAAATAAACATAATGAAATTGAAATGCAATTTAAATTTTCTTTTTTGACATGTACTGAGCCAGCGCCTAATTCTAATAGAGATATATATGCAGAATCCCTATATTTTTATGAAAGGAAACTGTTGAAAAAAAATAAAGTTATTCAAGAATGAAGTGTGATTTGACACGGATTCAATTTTGAAGAACGGGATTTTGCGCTTAAGTAGTTGGGGAATATTATTTAGCGAGTTGAACTTTTAAAAATGAAGTTTAAAATTATGGCATTTGGTCTTATAATATTATTTTGTGTAATCCGTACCGTAGGAAGGGTGGTGGTTATGAGAAATAGGTACACTCACGACCCAGAAATGTTCCAATATGGAATCCCAGGGCACCGTATGTAATATCACTGATATTGCCGCATACCCCGTACCCCTTAATGAACAAATCCAATTGTTTTTTATTGACTGAAACGAGATTAATGAAAAAATGTGAATAAAATGAAACACTCGAAATCATCACAGTGAAAAGTACAGTGAAATGTCTCAAAAGAAACATAAAACACATGACAGGGTTAGATCAACTCAAGTAGAAGTCGAGTCTTGCAAATCATTAGAGGTAAGTCTCGTCTAACTTCATTTTCGCTGAAGAAAGACGGTGTACTTTTTGACAACGTGTAACTTCGGTCTAATCGAAGTCGGACAGTATCCAATGTACATTTCGGGACTCAGATGACCATGCTATTTCAAATTAAAGTTCGAGTCGAGTCGCTATGTTTAAAAACATACGTCATTTTAATATAATCGTCGTTTCCAAAAATGTTCCTAAAGTCTGACTCGGGTTTACACATGCCAAACCAATACACACACACTTACACTATATGAAAAGATACCACGAGTACAAACAATAACAATACACGTTTATACACTGAACTGTCATTGCCATTAAACGTGTAATGACATATTGATAACCAAGTTTGAATAATATGTTTAAACACGTCGAGTCCTAGCGCCACCTCGCCTAAGATATGATAAATTGGGTAACCAAAGCCGAACCTGCTTGCGGGGAGTCTTGTTTGGAGTGGAAAGGTAATAAAAGCGCCACAAAACAAATATTGTGGATTGGTTTTACAGGAAAGCCGAATTAAATGTAGGTGATGTTAACACATCGGTTACTTTGGTGATCTTAAATACAGTGGCGATTTGTCACCTCGCCTGAGAAAAATATATAAGTATCTTTGAAAGTTCAAGGTTTAACAGTTCTTGAATTTTTTAAATCGCGTTTCATATCACAGTAAATACAACAGAAAGCAAAATGTTTCAAAAGCCACTCCACAAAATTCTTGTCGAAATGCCAAATTTAAAAAAGTTCAAATGAATTACCTATAAAGATTCCGTATGTTAGC
The DNA here is from genome assembly GCF_964204865.1 of Styela clava. NCBI lineage: Eukaryota > Metazoa > Chordata > Ascidiacea > Stolidobranchia > Styelidae > Styela > Styela clava. The sequence goes on from NC_135256.1 coordinate 17,767,895, forward strand.
TTTCTGTTATGAATTCTTTTATGAAAATTTGTGAAATTATTTCTAAATACTCGTTACTCTGACAGTATTGAAGTGAATTGCTTTGAGTCCCACATCAATCGTCATTCAGAAACATCTCTGTCACAACAATGAATGAAATCGTTGCTCTCAGCAAATCAGTGGTATCAGTCACACCAATTCCTTGTAAACGATGACCCACGACCTTGCTTTGAGCCACCTCGAATAAAAAAAAATACTATTACGTATATAATATCAAATTACGTTAGACTATGAGATAAATAATATCAACACTACAGAAATACGAATAGCAAAACCATTAAGCCTAAAGTTGTCTCGTTGTCTTTATCCTGCATATTATCCATTTCCGATAAATTTGCATTAAACATTTTTGTAAAATTGCTGCCAAATTATCCTGTCCCTTGTTGCCGAATGAATTGAAGACAGGATGCTCTCACATTGATGTCCTTTTGCTTATAATGATGCTGGTTCGGAAAGAAAATCCTGCAATTTTAAGATGGAAAATTAATGTGTAAAGGAAAAAAACTCTGACTGTTAAGACCTAGCTCCATTCTTGAGACAAACTCTGTTGTCAACTGAGACTGATATATAAACTCAGGAATGAGTATTTGAGAATATTGTAGATCTATAACAAAATTTGATACAATGAACGTCAAACAGTAAATTTGAGAGAATATATTTTGTGCCGACACACGATTTGAAGCATGTTGTTTGAGTTTAGAATCTCGAATATTTTCTTGGATGAAATAGATAAAACATGAAAAAGTGGTCATGGAAAATATAGGAGGAGAATTTTTTCTTAAATTGATTCTACATTAACCAAAGTTTTATAAGCAAATAAATTTAGTATTTTATATCGAAATTCACTCGGTATGGTTATTCAAACTTCGATCGTTTAGTTTGCCAGGATCAGACACAAATATTAGCATATTACAACTAAACTGTATAAATTGATCGATCTCTTCAGGATCTTCCTTTGAACATGACTTCGTTGTTTTAAGATTTCTTTCGTCTCTCTTAATATGTATTAAAAAAATTAATTAACTGATGCATTTATGTTGCGCTCTTGAACTTTATATTACTGAATCAACTAACTTTTTCATCTTTCATCAAACTTTTCGTGTTTTCAAGAATTTCGTTTATCATGTCTTGGATGGGAGTTTCTGATTTTTCCTCAATCTATGAAATATTGATATGAATAATACTAAATTTTTAGAATACGAATGATAATTTGAAAGCGAATTGGCTTGCTACAGGGCTCTGGATAATCAGTCACATTTAGATAATGTTTTTTTAAAGATTTTATCAATATAGCCCAAGAGGTGGAAATCGAAAAGGAAAAATAAATTGTACGACAATTTGCATAAAGCCTATCTGTCTGAATTTGTCTGCTGTATGCGATGTAATAATATACTTTTATTATAACTTTCCAACAAATAAAACTTATCATAGTATCTTACAATTGACTCCGGGTCGTTTGTATCATGTTCAATAATATATGTCGCTCGTGACATCATCTGTAATAATAACAACGATATTGTAATCGTGTTGGACTTGAGGCATGCGGATTAGTACAAGTTAGCCATGGATTAGAGTTTTTAAATTGAGGGAACTAAACGTAGAAGTTCGAACGCGGCTGCCTATATAATCGAAGATTATACCAATCCCGCCAATAATATTTCCTCAGTTATCTTTGGTAAAATGTGATAAACATCTGTTCTACGAGGTTGTTGACTGAGAATAATTGTAAAATACAAAAACGTCCCGACTCCAGCACATTGATAGAATTCCAAAAATATTTTAATAATATCTATCATACTTACCTCTCTACCAACGACTTCCAATTCACCAAACAAAATGTCATCAACCCATTGTTCACATGTTTCGTCAGTCTATAATGAATTTGTTGCGTTAATTTAATATTAGTGCAAAGTATTTTATTGTTATTCTGTATGAATTTACTTACAGAAATCAGAGAAGTAGCATCAGCAAGTTCGCCGTCAACAACGAAAGTTGCTTTTGAATCGAGCTGCAAAGAATCAATTTCAGATGTAGTTACAAAACCTGTATAATATTTTGCTGTGAAAACTAACCCTAACTTTTTAGAATATACTTTCTAGAATTTAATAGAATTGAGATTTATGGAAGAATATTGTCTTTGGCACAAATTTTACATATTTATAAAATGCAAAATTGAGAATAGAATTTAAACAAACTTCGCGAATGTTGATTTCTTCTTTGTCTTCTGAACTCGTATCGACCGATGATACGGATAAACTATCAAGCTGAAATAAAAATGTTAAAAAGTTTACAGTCATGAACTATGACAAAATGTAGCAAAACAGAAATATTTTTGAAGCGTTTTTCTTGATGTGATGGATATGAATATTTTCGTACAGACAATTGATAAAATGAAATAACACCCACATTTATATCATCACATTCATCGTTGACTTCAAAACCGCCATTGTCTTTCACTATAAATTCCTCCGACTAATTCGATAAACTGACGCTTCTAAAATATATCTGGCAAATAATACTAAAAATAAAATTAAATTTTCTTACTTGGAAAGAGTTGCTACTTGATATCGAAAGAACATCGGTCTTATCGAGTTCCGCGTAATCCTGTAAATATACAAAATGAAATAAATAATAATTTTCAGTTTAGTAAGCTCACTCTTCATTTGAATAACGACATCGGTAAAAAGTATTAGACATACGGTTTTGCATAGAATTACGGTAAGTAATTTACTGATAAACACGACAGAAATTAGGTTCTAAAATCAGTGGTATTAAAAAAGTTTGAAACAACTGTTAATGTATGCTCTAAAGATTTTAAGTTTGACCAATATTTCTTATGGTACCGCCTTTTTCCTGTAATGTACTGAAAAAAATTACATTCGAACGTTAATTTATTCGGATTCGTGATGACAAGTTCACGTGCTGCAAGCCCAAAACTTATTAACTTACTGTGATTTTGCAATCATAAGATAAATTTTCTCCAAGGACATTATCAACTTGTTCAAGCATCCAGTTCATTCTTTCAGCTACTACCATTGCAATCTAAAAAAATAATTTGGATAGTTTGAGATGAGTTGCATGTAAGGGCTACATGAACAATTATGATTTATGAAAAATTTAACCTGAATGTCTGATGTTTTCTCCTTTTCAATATCAGCGGTTTTGACCTGTTGATATAAATGTAGAATGAAACTTAGATTGGTGAACGCTTCTGTCTATATCCTATTGAACTTTGAACTCACTACTAAACTGATCACTGGTACATTTTGGTAAGGGTGCGGAGAAAAACTTTTATACCCACTGAAAGCGGAATGCTTAAATAATGAATATGATAATGATATGTGTTTCTTTTTAAATCCAACTATTTTGGTAAAAGATTGATTATGCAAATCACAAACAATATCACTATTTATCGTGGGAGAAATAAATGATATTATTCTCTGTAATATACACGTAGGCAGTGGTGAGCTGTAGCCGGAACGCACCGGAACGGCGTTCTGTTTGTTGGACATTTTATTGCATTTGCGTTCCTGTTGTTAAAATAAAATTATGGTACAAAAACTCTTATTTCTATGGTAAACCTAGTTATTAATTTATATTTTGTTATATCATATTCACAATTCGTAATTCTTTTTACATCACATCACGCAAATGATTAGTACATCAGTAACGCGTAATAGATGTTTCCCCGACCTTTGACCCCATGGACATAGACATGGTTGAGATAATTTCTTCATATTTCATTGTAGTTCTTCGGCTCTATTTTAGACCAGACAAAATTTTCTGTAAACATCCGCGTCGTGTTGTAAATATATTACATTTTTGCGAATTAGGTGCGTTCCGGTTGTTATAATTTCTCCAGCTCATCACTGCACGTAGGCCTATATAGTATACAAACTACGCATCAAACCTCGGATATTTCATCTGTAGCATCTTTGGCCTCTTCACATTCCGGCTCAGGGGAAGCGGCAGGAGTAAATGATTTACATTCGAGACAATCCTGTCAAATGTGTAAGAAATGAATAAAAGCATTATGTATGAAATCAAATATGCAATTGAAAAACGATTTCAGGGACAACATACTAGTATTTGAGTTGTGAGTTCTGGTAACAGACCCTGTATATCGAATCGTGAAATTTATCTCTAACCTTTGATTCCTTGTTAAAATTCCAGTCTGATGGAAAAGGAGGTGGTGTGTTTCCTGGCAGACTGAAAAATGGATTCGGCTGGAACGAAGCAAAAATATTCAAATTTAAAAAAAAAACTGTGAGCTATGGATACAATCATGAGTCCCGATTAGTCCTAAAGGTTTATACCATGATATGTTCCCATGACAGGTTATAATAACGACAATAGTTTTGGACAACGAAAAAGCTGAAGGCATTGGTATAGCGAATTTGACATTATTATTAGAATTTTCGACTAGAACTGGTTTAAGTCATATGCTGAAATCTTGACAAGTCGATAAAAGGTTATACAATTTTAAATTACATAGTTGAGGTAACTAGCGCTTTTATCAAAAGATGCTAACCGAAACATAAAAATAGATAGCAGTGCAATATTCATTACGAACCTCCATATCTCCATGGTTATAACGGCCTACTGGCATATATGACCTGGTTGTTGAACTGGTTCAATTGTATTGGAGTTTCGAAAGAGTTTTCCCAACTATCCTATGTTTATATATCACTATTCTAGAATCTAGATATAACTTACCCTGTTCCAATCCGAAAAGAAACTTGGTCTTTGCTTGACCTGGAATTATAAAGTAAATATGCATGGATGAAATATTCAATGAAAGCAAGAATTGAAATAGTAGAACTACAATAAAACAACTTTGGGCATAAAAAATACACACTTCACGTGAACGTGAAAGAGCCAGCATGTAGTCGGGAGATTCACTTCCATCTGAATCCTGTAAATTAGAAAGAAAGGATTCTGTATTAATATATATCGCAGTCATATCCTAACTTAAAATCGTTATTATTAATAGTCTTACCAATGATCTAATTTTAGCATATTCTATGTCCATCTGAAAAAGAAAAATCAAGTTTTATTAAGACGATATTGTGCGCAGCGCAATAACAAATATATAACAGTATTTAACATAAACTCACTCTCTCAATGTATTCGAGACTATTTCGTTCCCTCAATATTTTTTCAAATGGATGTGGAGGAGTTGCTTCACGACTAAGATCCTGGAAAGAAGATTGAAAAATACAGTGATAGAGCGCGGTGTAAAGCAAAAAAAAGTAATTCTATGACAACTCGATAAGTCGACGTTTCCTGTTGCCTTCAGTAAAATTAAACCGCAATAAAATGCAGCCGGAATGAAGCGGCTATCCCAACTTTCTTGATTGTCCCACACATGCCAGTTATATATATTTAGGGCTTTAGGTCAAAGATTCAAGGCTGTAAAATCAAATCAATTGTACTAGTCGGGAAAATTTAAACACTCTAGTCACAAAATATTATTTACCTCTTCTGAAAACGACGGTGATAGTTGATAACACAAAGCTGTTGCTTCCTCTCTTTTGTTGTTTTTATTGTGATGTCCAGAACAACATGCGTTTTGAACTAGTCTGGCAGGCTGACTGCATACGGAAAGGCTTTTTGTAGCATCTGGTGCCAGTGGTGTCGACTGAAACGCAAACATATAAGCGTGTTCTTCCGTTTTGATCTTAAGGTGCTTTGTTCTCTGAAATTTTTGATTTTCACGTGTATAAAGTAATATATATATATGCATATTTTTGAGGCCCACCATATTGACTCAAAGCGTTATGTGAAACTAGGGCATTATTATATTGGCGTATTTACCACACTACCATCAACTCACCTAGTGTGCTGAAAATTAGACATTAGGCTGTACGAGGAAGAAAAGACGGCGCTCTAAAAGTGTGTGTACCAATGCGGAGGTAACTAATTTTGTTCGCCTACTTTACATCAAGTTTGGTAAAGGGACGGAAGCTTATGAGCAGGGGATATATTCACTTGGCTAACACAGACAGTACCCGAACTCGTGAATTAAGCTGAGGACAATCGGAATGAAATTATGGCCTAACCCTAACTTGGTACACACACTACGGGAGTGCCGGGAAAAGACTCAGAATCATTCAGAAAGCATAGCAGGACCGTTCTAAATTGGATACTTCAAAATAATTGTTTGGAATGAACGAAAAAATCACTAAAAAAAGTGCAGAATACGTCGATGACAGGTGTGTCATTTCTCACCGGAAGATCTCCCTCAAAATTCTCCGTTTCTCTCTCTTGACTTTGCATGCATACACACAGCTGTAAATAAAATCATGCTTATTCTATTTTATCATATATAATTACATCCATTAGTGACCAATCGATAACAGAATATTGTTGCCTAGGTACTGACCGGATAAAGTTTTAGAGCTATAGCGTTGGCCTCCGTAACTGTGACTGCCACACGTCAAATTGCAGTTCGATAAAACTTTGGACCCTAACATCGGTTCTCAGAAATGACCTCCTTCGTTATTAAAGTCAATTCTTGACTACCGATGATTTTGATCGTCTAAAACTTTTTGTCCGCGACTGTCTACTCTATACCAGGGTCGTCCAACACATAGCCCGCGGGCCACATGTGTCCCTCCGAAGGTTTCCGAATGGCCCGCGCGGTATTATTCGAAGCCCAATGTCTTTCACAAATCTGAGCCTCTATTGAATTAAAACTTCTAATAAAAATATTATTCCTCGTTGTTCAAACGCGCGAATGTTGGCGTAATATTGATACCGAATATTGACAAACTTGTTGGGTAAAAGCAGCGTCATACTTCACATTGAAATATCTATGTTTGGTAAAAACTTTCGACTTTACTGTATCTTCGTATTTTCATTGTTCTTATAATTTTAGTGTAAGGACCTGGTTTGTTTTTTCATTATCCTGTAGTCGGTGTAGTGAAAACGAGAACATAACTACCATGCCAAGTGGCCCGCACAATCAATCGTGAATATATATATGTGGCCCTTCGGATATAAAGGTTGGACAACCCTCGTTTATACTTTCCCATCCCGTTACCACTTGTCCACAAAATGTTTATCATAAACTTTCAGTTCTATTCATCCTTTTTCGGCGGTATAAATTAGTAGTGTTTCAAATCTTGTGAAATCGCTATCTAATGGCATCTCTGCCACAAGGATAAGCCTATGTATAACTCTCAGCTCACCATTGTCCGCTTAAAATTTTATATTCTTTTCGCCTTTCGTTGAGAGCACGGGAACCAACTCGTGTAAAATTAGTACACACATGGTACACCTTGGGGTGCACCACCTAATTATATTGAGACATATTTCTAAAACTATATCAATAGAATACACTTGTCAAAGTATACAGTTAGAGGAAATTGCAAAAGTCATGCAAATATCAGCTTATGCTCGCGATCCAGATTCTAGGATCTAGCACAGACATGCGCAAAGTACGGCCCGGCCCGTTGGGTAATATAATCTGGCCCGCCTGATGCTGCCACAACCAAACTGAAACCAAATTTTTATGTTTTAGCTGAAAATAGCTCAGGGAATTTGTTAAAATAGAGGTTAAATTTAGTTTTGAAACGGGGCTTATTGTTTTCCCTCATTGCTTGTAACACTGTAAATATTGTTCATAAAATTTAACTTTTTACGTCACACATACATGGCCTGCCAGACTAGTTGGGCAAAAGTTTTGACCCTTGGTTCAAAAACCTTGCTCACACCTGATATGGCACAAAAGTTCGTGCGTATAGGTATATATAACAGAGATACCGACCTTCTTAGACTGTTTTCGTGCCCAGTCAAGTATGATATTCAAGACTGCAGGAGGTAACTCTCCTTTGGATGGATCCTGAAAAGTCAATTACAGGTAATAAATGTCTCATACTTATTCAATGAGCGAATCTCTTAAAAGTATGAAAGAATTGTGGTATGGAGACATCATATTTTATAATATTGTTTTGGAACATAGGCTTACGTGCATTACGCCCAACGGTAAGACTGCCTATCCAGGCTAATCCTCCACTTATATCAAAGTAGGAGTCGAAAGTTTGAATTCTCCGTTTTCAGAATCTCACACGAAGTGATAAGTGAAGTCAAAAATTCCGACAGTTACTAAAAAAATGGCTATGTGCTACTGATGGGGATATTTGTTCGAAAAGTTTGCAATGGTCATTGTAGCAAACGCATTGGAAATTTATAGTGGCAGGGCAGATCATGTGCCGGCAGAATAGAACACTTTGTGAAGACGGTTGTACAGGCCATCAAAAAAGTTCAACACCAACAAACACAGCGAGCATCTCTATATATTCATATTGAGAACTAAAATGTGTCTACATATATGTTTTGTTCTGTGATAGCTATAGCCTAGCTACTATATTTGTATTATTTGACACGTGTAGACCACCTCATTATTAGTATACAACATTACAGGGTTTAGCAAAAATCCAACTTTTCTTAGAAAAGTAGAATGCGTCTGGGTTCTGCTTACCAGTACATTATGACGTCATAAATCTATGCAAAAGCAAATTAATTTCATTCATGGAAAGAGCTTTAATTCTGTACGCGAGAATGCATCAAATTATCTATCTCCCAGTATGAAGAATATCAACTATTGTTGCAATATAATAGATATATTTGTTTAATTATACCATTAAAACATATTTATCCAACCTTTTCAAGTTCTTCTTGTTGTCGTCTGCAAAAAATTTTTGCCAATTTTTTCAAAGCTTTGGCCGCTTTATTAATTGAATTTTTCCAGCCGAGTTGGCGTCGAAAAACTCTTATTCTTCTTCCCTTTCCCATTGCCTATGACTAAATAGGAGGAATGAATAGAAAACAGTTCCAAAACACTATTTAAGAGATGGCGAAAATATCAAACAACTTACCTTTGATAGGGGTTGAAATCAGAATGAAATACAATTTCTATAAAGCCGAAGAGTTGATAATAGTTCATTGTGATCAAACAGTAGAATCTTTAGTGACGTCATAATGAATAACGGTTTTTACCAGTAGTCAGATGACCACAATTTGAGAAGAGAAAAAAAATTATAGTGGGAAAGGGGACTTTCGGACGGACGTCCGCCAGTTAATGTCGGCCATGGTAAGAGTTAATTTAATAGTTAATCGAACCAAACCATAGAATTGATTAGTAAAGTAAGTCGTAACACCGGTGGTTGTCCTAAAAGTGATTAAAAAGTCTTGCTGCACTTTTAACACACATATATTTCTGTAACGTTTCGTCTACCAATATTCCAATCTTACGAAGGGTATTTGTCTATATGAGTGCCTCTCCGCTGATTTATGGATCGCGTTCACTTGAAGAATTTCTATAATGAAGGGACTTTGAACGAATAATAAGCCTTCGAGAAAGTTGGTCTATTTTTTGAAATTATTGTATCTTTTCTACCGATTGCAAAACCAGTCTTGTTGGACGAGAAATGAACCTATGGATCGTTTCGTTAATATTATGTTGTTGTTGTTGAACACGAAATGGACATATGGATCATTATGTTGTTATGTTGTTGTTGACCATGTTGTTAGTATTCTTTTTATTTTTCTTGATGTGAAAAAAACGGACGGACCAATTGCTTTGAAATTTAGAGTCATTTCGAAATTATTTTCATTTGTGCTCTTTGTGACGGTGCCACCTCCGCGTTTGCGGTCTGGCAAAGTCGTGAGAATAAACTACATACCGGTACTATTTCGTGTCCATTTATTTTAGCATCGCCCTCTTGTTTTTTCATGGTCATCATTCTTAAAACGTGTCCTATTTTTTATGGAGTTTCTCGCCAATTTCCAGAATCTAAATTTTTATTGGACACAAATTTGACATGTTGATCGTTTATTATCATGTTGTTGTTTTCTTCTTTTCTCATGTTGTTGTGAAAAAATAGCTTTTCTCTATAACTACTGGACCAATTGCTTCACCTTTTCAGGAGTTAAAGATTGTCGTTGTCGCTAGAAGACTGTTACTTTCACTTGTTACTAAATTTCCTACTAATCCGGGGATATGTGATATTTTATCTAAAATGCTTTTTCATTTTTATTCATGTGAACGCGTGTTTATGGCAACGTGACGGCTTTCTTCCGTTTTGATTTTGCGAACTCCTGTTACTCGAAAGTCGTAGGTTATTACGCACTGTAGACTAGGTACGGTAAGTTATTGTGAAAAGTAAAGTATTCGAAGACGAGAGTTTGTTAGTTAAGCTTAGGGTGGGCTACCGGTAATGTAAAAGATTTGTTTTGGCTTTCGTGCCCATTCAAATATTTGAGCATTGCACGCTTGTTTGAATTTCAAATACTCCGTTTGCAATTTAGTTATAGGCAGACGAGGCACCACTTTATTAATGTCTTGATTTAAACTAGGCAATCAAATATTTTTTTTAAATTCCAATTGGAGAGACCTACGGCAAACTACTCAGTTGGTTAATTATAAATAATTCGACATGAGACGAATATTTTACGTTGACCACCAAACTGAAAAAAAAAGTTGTGTCTTTTTACCTGAAATTTCAATTCGCGCAAATGACATAACCGATGGTATATCCAAAATATGTAATATTGCGACAACGGATCGTTTTCTACGTTTCTTCTCTCTTCGCCTGACTAGCTATTGTTTTTACTATTTTTCACCCTTTTTTGTTACTTTTGTCTGAGCTTTTTTGGGCTGTTCATAAATTATGTGACTTATCCCTACGGCTCACATTTGTTATTTTCTATATATACGCAAATTTAATCGATATAACAGCGCATTTTCACCATTTGTCGCCAGATTTCGTTGTTTATGGTTTAGAATCATAACCAATGTGTAGGTACAGAAGACTTATATCCCCAAACCTTCCACACAGCATTATTTGAATTTAAAGAAATGATCAAATTGAAAGTTAAGGACATTTGTTCACTCGGAAAGTAGTACACGTGCTTGTTATTAAATATATTCATTAAATATAGCATCAACGCACACACGCAGCCCAATTTCATATTGTTAATCCTTTCAGCTACCCTCTTCGGACGATAGATATTAGATACTAATATCCCATCATGTCTCTGTGCCCTAATGCGACAGGTTTTCTGTGATGTGGCATGCCTTCAGTAAATTAACAGCGTACATGTTGCATAAATCAGGTCATTCGAAATTATGTGTTGATATGGAACTCTATCAAAAAATACCAATCGAGAGTATAAAATTAAAATTTCGTTGCATTATTAATTTCTGGCTCCAATAAGTTTTGGAAATAAGCGTTTTAAAGCGCAAGAATATCTATTAGGCCTACCATTAAAATGTAAAATGGAACCTCTCAGTGTGATCTTGGTGGCCAAAGCGATATACAGTCGACTTTGAGGTATTCTTTCATTTATTGTGAAGACTTTGTGTAGTTACCTCGTGAATGTATATTTGACCGTAAATGAAGGCGGCGCGTTTTGAATTGAACACTCAAGCTTCAGGGCGAAGAATATGTTTCAAAATAATTCATCGATGCTTTACATTTTTTCTGTCGACATTTGAGTATGTGGCAAATCTGTCATTGTTTTTTGTTTGTTTGTATACATATGAATGAATTAATATCACCTGGGCGAGTGTGCTCATTCAATAAACATGTTTTTCTATATAATCACATATATATATTACGCATAAGTCACGAGAACTTTGAATGAAGAACTTGCACTTTTATAGGGCCACGGACAACGTCAGCGTTTATAGTTTTTATTGTAGTATAATGAAAGTATTTATGTTTTATCGGTGATAATGAAGTCATTAATAGATGCTAATCCTACAAGCAAATTTCTTTTGCATAATATGCATATATATTATAGAATCAACAGGTTACTGACGCTCGCTGTTGGAAGCTTTTTATTGCAGGTGCAAGTTAACACAAACGCCGCGCCTTATTGTCTGTTTGTATCCGTGGCGGCAGTATACATTGGAGGGCAACCCATTGATTGATGACTGATCCGCGAAATCTTGCAGCTCACGCTTATCTTGTTGCGCCTAGCGAATAGGCGGCGCTGATAACGAGTGTCGTGAACAACGAGGGGTTCCGGGCGGCAACGCCTTTTATGCATTGTTTGTTTTGTGCAGTTAATTGATTAAATATAAGAACGGCTCCTCCTCAAGCGCCGGGAAGTCGTAAAATCAGCACGCGACGCGCTAATGAGGCGAAGAGGTATATAACCCGAATTTTGCGAACACGTTCTGTCATTATTGATAAGATATTTTCAATGTGATATATTCTCTGCAGCTACAACAAATAGAAGCAAAAATGAAATACCTAATCTTCGGCATGGTATTCTGGTATACTACAATGGCCAACACAACCGAATCAGGTAACTTTTGATAGCTGCAAAATTATTCAGCTGCAATTATTATTAATGGATAAGATGTGGTATTAAGTTTTAGACTGTGATCAAAAAGCGACACAAATTGAAGTTTCAAAGTTTATTCAAATATTCCGATAAAATTGTACAACTCATTTTGTGTTCTTTTTGCAAAAAAAAATATTGAAAATGATGCGTTTCTGCGCATGTATAATAGGAAATTTTTTCATTATAAAGTGAATGTTGTCAGATATATATAATATATTTGATGGTTGGTATTCTTCCATACTCCAGCAGTGAGTAACATGAATATTTTTTTAGGATCAACAATTCATGGAAAATGCATTGCGACCGACGGGATAGAACATGAAATCGGCGAAACATGGAAACCTTCAACTAAGTTGCACAAAGCGTTACCTTGCATCGAATGTGCTTGTCTCAAAGTATGTTAAACATATTCTTCTATATCAATGGGTGTATCAATGTCTTTAGCATTCAGTATTAATAATTTTAGATAAAAGTAACGTTGCAATTGTCAACGAAAAACTTGATAAATAATTACATGTCTTCTATTTAGAATGGTGTTGTCAAATGCAAGCAGGCAAAATGTCAAGAAATTCTATCTTGCTCCAATCCTGTCAGACAACCAAACACCTGTTGTTTGACGTGCCCAGATTCCAACGACGAGGAACCAAACCTCCATAACAAGGCGAAATATACCCAGCGTGTGACATTCACTGAAAAACATGAGCAATCAGAACCTGCCAGAGCTCAGAGCCCATTTACGACAATGAGTGACAATCACCGTGCTGCTACTGGCTGGCGCCAACGTTTGAGCGATTTCAATGCTGCTGGCGGTGCCAGTCTTCCAAAGCACACAAAACAGTCGACTGGCGTGCGAGCATTTGGACTTTATTCGCTCAACGATAATGAAGAAGATATGCAAACATTTAGTGAGTCTACTACGAAAACACGAAGACAATTTGAAATCCATCGAAGATTACAAGAGGCGCTTGCAGCAAGGCCAACCCGCCGGATTGATTCTGGATCCCCATTTAGTTTCAGAGATACATCTCATGCGTTTGGACTATTACAAGTCGACTCTGTTCAGCCAGAAATTCACGCTCCAATAAATGCATTATTTGCGCAATGTCAAGTTCAGGTTATGCCTGGGCTTTCTAGCAAAACTCTGACATACGCACACGGGGATTGGTGGAAAGCAACGTTACCCATTCTGGGAGACTTGAAATGCGTGGAATGTACATGCATGGTAAGGATTTATTTGTGAAGTTAATAATCTTAATTTAACACACGTTTAATTCTGACTAAAATTCAATATTTTGATTTAGAATGGCGAAGTCAAGTGCAAGGTACCCAAATGTGTGGATGATGAGTTACTCCCATGCGCCAAACCCGTAACAGAAAATGGGAAATGTTGCGCTTCTTGCCCCGTTCGACAGTATATAGGATATAAACCTTACTACCCCTCGACGGTGGTTAACAATAAGCATTTTCTGTCTGTGACGACACCAACTCCACTTAAAACATCTGAGCAGTCGAAATGTGAGAAAAAGGTTCATCCTATCCTTTATCGCTTTGTGCACAAAGCCACCAAACGATCGAAGGACCAAGCAATTGCAGTGAGATTGGGAGATTCAGTGGAAGTATACAACTGGACGATGAATAAAGGTAAACATTATTACTATACACTTTAAAGACTGTAGATGTTTCCTGTCGGAATGTCTACTTCCTTGTTGGGGGATTTCCAGGGGTTAAACTCGCATGATGCGCTTTGCTGTTTCCCCGAATGTGGCATTGCAGTTGTATTCATAATGGCTCTCAATTTTTAGATGATAAGCCCCATCGTCGTCATGTGATTCGAATGAGAGTTTCTAACTTTGAAAGATATATGAAAATGTCTTCAATGAGTGGATCTTATCAATTGTGGAGTGCTACCACTGAAGGTAAATATATATTAATTATAGCTATCGTTAATTACTACTTCATTTATTGGTATATAATTTAGTTTATTGTCTAAGTATAAAACCCTTTTTTTAATAGATATAATATGAAAAAAATAGTGCCTCAAATACAACTCAACTTTGATTAAGAAGTGGCTTCATCTCTTAATCTTCGTTCTCTGAGGAGTTTATAGAATCTGCACATATGAATAGTATGAAACATCGAGTTTGCCTGTTGTTCCTATTGGTTAATGATCGCTACCCGACTCTGTACAATATTGTCATCTCCGCTACAAGCATTGAAGAGCACCCGCTACCTCACGAATATATTGTTAGTTCAGAATTAGGCCCTTTTTGTAAATAAATACATTCTCGACGTTACAACATTTTAAGCAGACAGCTTTGTTTTAATTCTCAATGAAGTGTTAGTAGCATAATGTTATGCTAACCAAGTAAATACTGGATCAGATTATGTTTACACCACTGTTATATATTGTGTTTCATTATGAATTTCAGGTCGTCTGCGAAAGTTTGAAGAACGTGAAGAGCGATGGAGCACATCATGTAAATCTAATTGCGAAAGACGTTTAATGCGAATCGTAACCAAAATGCTACTGAAGTCACCAGAGAAAGTTAAATGTGCAATGAAATCCTTAGAAAATATTGATACGCAACATTAGGGCAATAGTATTAAAGCGGAATTTAATAATCCCAGTTATATGGCTGCAAAGATGGTTGTGCTACTCTTCTATGATATAGTAACACACCAGTGAACGACGAATATGTGGGATTTATGAAAAATATCCGAACATTTTGAAGGATCAAGGTACATTCATACATACTATCAGAGAGAACATGCAAGCCGAAGCACTCAAAATATTCAGAGTTAATATTGAAGCCTCTAAGTAAAGTTTTGTGGTCTTGCTTGGCTTTGAAAATCCGCTTCATATGTCATCTTCGTTTATCCCGCCGAAAAATGATCAGCCAACTGCATTAGAAAAACATTTCTAGATAAGATTTTTTTCATTTTTTGTTGTTATTGAAATGTTCCCACTCCTTTTCTTTGTACATCGCTGTACTTACTTGTAACCTTGTTTCAATTTTTTCGCAATACTGTATGTGAAATAAAGCCGTGCAAAATTGATTGATTTTGAAGCTGATTATTGCCGAGATAGCAATTATCTGGCGACGAGCAGTGATTTTCAGACTGACACGATTTTAATGAATTAATTGATTAGATATACAACTATGCGCGGGACTTTAACAGTAAATTAGAAATAGAAAGAAAGAGTTGAGACTGAGCATTTTAATCAGCCGTAGCGGCTGATACGCAGAGTGATTTCATGTGTGACTGAATTTGAAACAGCAGCTTGTTAGCATTAGTCTTGTTGGAACTGGATATCGAGTTCAATATCGTATTTGCTATTCTGATATGTAACTAGCGGCAGACTACAAAACTGGAATTGAAAAACGATGCGCAACCAACGAAATGCATAGATAAATTCAATATACGCATTCAATGCACGTATCGGATTGATTATATATGCATCAGATTTGAAACAAAGTTGTACCTGTACTCAACAAGGCGGCGTTATCAATATGTTGGTAATCTAACGTTAGCATCAGAATCAACTATATATATTATATTTAGCCTTATAATATTTGTATTAGTATTTTTCGGACTTTATGATGTATCACCGATCAAACTAATATACGTTTTTTAACAAAAAGAGGAGATACCTAGAAGTATGTAAATATGACTGCACTGCCAAATTGCGGTCTTTTGAGTCACCTTGATGACTTCTGAACCGGATTTCTTGTTTGTTATTGTATAGCGTGCCGTACAGTCTTATCTGGACGAGTTATAACTAATTATCTGACTACAGGCAGTTATTTAGGCACGGTTCGTATGAGATGGTGGTTGAAACCAATATTTGTGGCCAAACTATGCAAGTGCAGAACAATGAGGGGCCCGGTGAAAGTGGTCGACAGTGGCGTTTTTTGCTCGTGTATATTGGGCATATATACATTAACTTTCAAGTGACGTATACTTAAACATGTAGGCTATGGCACAAAGAGATTAGTACCTACTTTCTTAGCGTAAACTTAAATGTGCCATGATGTGTATACGTAATCGTGATGAGGGGTCACACTTAGGCCCACATATCAAGAATTACGAGAACTTATTTTTTCAGAATACATATTTTTTATTGATTATACTTTATTTTTTCAAAATTTTTGATCATGATTTAATTGATTTATAGTCGTATCTTTCATAGAGAAAAACTAATAAAAATTGTCTGTAGTTTCACATTAGCCATGTATCAGTTCAGGATACCCGATATATCAAATATGATATTATGGTTGGTTGGTTTTTTATTGCATAAGGATTTTAATATGATTCATTGCTGTACGTGAAATGTGTTATCCTCGTTATTCAGATGAATTATATCGAACAAGTGGAAACGCTAAAGGGAACTTCCTTAGTTTAAACAATGTTGAGTATTCCGTAATCATCACAACATCAACCGTTTTTACCAGAATACGTCGAGTAAAATGTGAAGTGATGCCTCGAGCAACAGTTTATACTTGTATTCGTATACTTATGTTGTATTCTTATGACGGATGTGGCATTGCCGTTCGCATATTTCAGTGTCAGGCAGAAAGCAATTTAGAGCTTATTGATCTGCTCTTAGCCAGTTCTGCAATAGTTATTATCCATGCGTTGCAATAGTTAAGTTGAAGCCTAGGTATTATCTCTATATCAGCGGCTTATTTAGAATCTATAATACGGGAATCCAATAATTCAGACGCATGATCACTAATTTAATAGGCGACAGGGTCGCCGTGGCCCAATGGCTCCTGTATAAAATCCGTAGAGACGAGAAATTTATTTGAATGTCTGGCAGCGTAGAGAGTCTTATTATGCCTATTATTATACAGCCTAGGGCTGCGATGTCACCTGACCGTCTAGTTCCAGTAGACTTTCCTTCCCGCAATGAAATAAAATATTTTATCCATTATACATATTTAGTCGATCTAGCACTAGATGGAAGAACCAACAGCTTACATATCCTATCTTTTCTCTGTCTCACGTACACATCGAAACTAACAAAAATATCGGTTGGCACACATACTCGGTCATGTAAGCCGGCATTTATAATGGCCAGGTTCCAAATCCAATCCATAAATCTCTCACGTAGTTGGGTGTTGTTCGTGGTGCATACGTGATCAATCATCGGGCTAAATTATGAGCGGAAATTTAACATTATGTTTTTGGTTCAATTTGTTTTGCAGTTTTAAAATATTTATCTAGTATTTGCAAAATTACTGATTTTCCGCCTGAAAGATGACAGACGAAAGACGAATACATCGCACGAATGACAATGAAAACACATTTGATGCAAAGCATATCGGATGGGCTAGCAATAATAACACTAAACGCACGAGCCCGGCGTATGCCGATAGCGAAAGCTTTATAAGAGCGAGACTAAAGGCCCAGGATAAGTCAAGTATTCTCAATGATAGCACTTCGCTTAGGTCCGTCGGCGAGAGTACTGGGAAAGAAAAAACTAACAACGCGCCTCGTCGTCAAATGCTAGATGCTTCGAAACGCTTTTCAGGGGCCGTGAGACATAAGCAACACATGTTTTCGCCGAGGGCATCAAGATTAACCCCGAGGTCTGGCGTATCTCACAACGGAAGTTTCGATGACTCTGTATTTTATTCACCACATTATGACGAAGTTTTGCAAACAGCTCGCGGTCTATGTCGAGATTACATATGCTACAGACTAAAAAGAAGTGGCTTCCAAGGTCGCGTGGTAATTACAAAATACGAACCTGCCAAGGATCAAAATTTATCTTTTGACGTATTGAAAATAGGTGAGTAATGAATGATTTTTATGTTAAACTGCAAAATATATCATTGAAAACTAAATCCTCTTTGAGTGTTATGTAAACAGAATGCTTGACGGAAATTGAAATGAGTAATAAATTATTACCAAACGTGATGAACTATTGGCACATTACAAAATAATTGTTTGACTGTCATATATTTCAATTTGGTTCCATTATCTTTGAACCCACGTACATTTGAACCCGTAATTGAACCCACGACAATTGCACCTATGGAACCTGCATACTATTGCACCTATTTTTACGGATATTTGAACCTATACTAACCCTACCCTAACCCATGATTTTTAGCACCCTCATATAGATTGAACCCGCGGATATACAGGTGTAAATGTGGGGGTTCAAATGTACGGTCACCTTTAATTTTTATGGATGGACACTGTAAAATTAGTTTGCTAATATAGATAAGGAAATTGAAGCACTTCCTGGTTTTAATTGTAATAAGTTTAGCAAGACGACAAATTGGAGAATATAAGACAGAATTGAGCCACTTCTTCAATTTCTTACCTAACCAATCTATTACCTAAATAATCCGTTTTTACTTTTAGGAAAAACGTTAGAAGATTTATATCCACATTTATTCCGAAATCTTGCTCGTCAGCTCGGTTATGTATTGAGGTCTGATGAAGAATTGAGGACGCTTTTTGATCGTCTCGGGTCTAATATAATAGGATCTAATCCTGCTGAGTATAGATGGGGGAGAATCCTGGCATTGTTAGCGATATCTGGATCTCTTTCTATTGACTGCATTGCACAGGTAAGTAAAACGCTGGTTTAACTTGTTTCTGATAAATTCAAGGCAGTTGGAAATATTTCCATATGACTTTGAACATTCAAATCAAAACTTTCTTTTACCGAAAACCAACATGTAAAATCACCGATTGTAATTCTTTTATGTAAGTTGAATTGTTTTGTGGTTGATTTTATACAGTGAACGACTATGTTCTTTATATTTCTCTGAGATAAGATCAATTTTATACTTTCCATTTCAGGGTCACACCGAACTAGTTGAGAACATGGTTACCATATTTTGTGACTTTGTCGAAGTTCACTTACTCAACTGGATTATTGAACATGGTGGATGGGTAAGTGGTTCACGCGCAGACCGTGTAATTAGGATGTTGGCTTACTCCTCACTCAGGGTTTCACAACATTAGAAGAAGTTACACAAACGGGGATATGGTTTTGTTATAGCATAATATTCTAGTTTGGTGTACCAAAGTTGCTATAGGCTTTCTGGTAAATGTGACTGTCCGACTGGTTGTCTGTAACCTTGTTTGAGCAAATGTGTAAAAAACATAAAAACAATGTTTCCGGCATTATTTTGTCTTCCGATCGATAGAATAACAAAAACTATTTCATCTTTGCGAAAGATAGTATTTACAACTACTTCATCATTTATAGCTAATTATTTGTTCCCAGAAACAACTTGAAAACGTTGTTTTTTGTTTAATCGCTTCGAACTGGAGTTTAATACGAAAAAAACTTATCATTGGCGAAAGTAGTTGTATATAGGCTTACCATATATCTGAAGCAAAAAACGGGACAGTTCGGATTGAACAAGCCAACCTTGGTTCGATTTCCAAGCTTAGTAATATAGTATAAACTTGTTTCATGGACTATGCCATTGTGGGTAGATTACGGTCATCAAAATTAGCTGTAAATCATATTAGAATATTTTCTATTGATCTTTGCCTAAAATAAGTGATATCTTTCTTTAACTCGTCAGAAAACTAGCACTTTGTTTTCGACATTTTGATGATTCAACGACAGTACAGTTGGTGTTAGCTTAACGTATGGTTCAAACTTCATCACATAACTATGACATACCAAATTTGTCTGTGTCTCTCTATCTGAGATAGTGAGGTGAGTTCAGATCAGTGACAAAATGGCTACTTTCGTTTAAAAAAAATTTTGTTCTAAAATCAATTAAAAAAATATTTATGTCTGTCATACATACAGGCCTACCGACCGGGCCGGTGGGACAACTTGCTATTAAATCGGGATTGTCCCGGAGACTGTCATTGGAGCATGTCGACAATAGTTTATTTTTGTTTTAAACGATTTTCAGGCTAGCATGGCAAAGTTGTTTTCGGATACCAACGAACAAGACGAATCAACTGGTGCTATTGTTCGAAATTTCAAAAATTCCTGTGTTCCAATGGTTTGCGCTAGCGCAGTTTGTGCTGGTATTGCAATTGTTGCAGGAACCTTGTTAGAAGTTTTGTGAGCGATGACCAAATTGAATCGTTAAACTATGTGCGGGGTTGGAGAATCTGGAAGAGTTGAATTCAGAAGTTTGAACGAAAACTCCAGCTACAAACGAGTTGAATTCAGTGGTTTTTGGACTCAGTGTTGAAAGCGGAATAAGTAACAAAGTTGTTCGCCGAAACACCAATGTGAGAAGCTATGATCGTCTTCAAAATTTTGTTAAATAAAAGTAGTGTTTCAATGTAAATTTAACTCCATTGTTCTGTTTTATAACTTGATAAAGTTTATGACTTTTATTTGAGCAACCATTTAGAATTGTTGCTAAAGTCGGAAAGCGCTCAATTTCCGAAAAATTGATTGAGTCATCATCAAATTTCGAGCCCCACCTGCTAAAATTAGTTTTAGACATGATAGACATTCAATAATTAAATAAAAGTAACAATGGACTCCATCAGCAAAATTCACATGAGCGCGCTCATAATATTTGTGTTCAATTATTTGGGAAGGAATGTGCATTTGGCTGAAAGGCTTATTCAATAATCGAAAATGGCCTGACCGAATTCATGACCTACCTGGAGTACTATGGCGTCATCGAAATTCGCGCACTTTGTGGCAGTTCCGCGAACCCGGAAGATCAGCGGTTCTCGTGCTCAGCGAACGTCGGCGGATAGCAAAAGTTTTCATGAGAAACTGTAGATTGTGGAACCTGATCTGGTAATACAGAATTTCTATTCACGCCGAACTTAACCTAAGAAGAATGGATCGTAGTCGCTAGGCCTGGACAAGCTATGACAGTCCATGTACCATTACCGGTGCCGTACCTTGGCTAGTCGGGTTGTCTCTGGTGAGTTGCCCGCCTCCTAATACGGCTATTGGTTAGTTATCGTATATGATTTTCTGAACATAAATGACAAAATAGTTGGTTCGGCCCTCCATGACCTCATATTTGAGCATAGCTCTTTTGTTGTATTGTTGTCTGTATTTAACTTCTTCTGTTTCTCGTTGCGAAAAAAATCGCATTCCTCATCAACTGTTCTATCACAAATTGCTTTGAAAATTTTCAGTAAACAAGGATTGTATTTTCCGCTAGAAGACTATTACTTTCATTTATTTCAAAGATTTCTGTGGGCTCCACGGGATTCGTTTCCTATGACGTCATCAAAAATTGCGCACCTTGTGGCGGTTTCGCGTTGGTTGATTCTGGTGACCAGGTTAAAGCGCAAGTTTTGAAGACTGCGGTAAGGGTGGTCTACTGTGAAAGGTTGCATATCCGTACTATTTCGTTTTGGTCTTCGCATCTCTATATTTGAGCTATGCCCTTTAGTTCGTTCGTCTTATTTGTTAGTTCGGTAGGTGTTATTGGTAAAAGGGTATTTTCGTTATGTGCTATTTACAATAATTCAATTGTATATAGGAAGTATTTTTGTTTGACATACGTCAAATAGTGTGAAATGAATGAAAAATGTATAAAACAAGTTCCATGTTATACGTCGTGCTAAGCGTTGAGACATATATATGTTTATATTCCATGTTCTTGATCAGGGATGGCTTGCCACTGACCCGCGAGTTACGAACGGACCCACTGTATTTTCTAGGTTACCTGCTAAGTCACGAACGGAAAAACATACTAACATATCAGTGATAAAGTATTTTTATCGTACAATATACCAAATTGTTAGCGAACGTATCACATGTAAAATCAATTCTAATTGGTTCCGTTCGGACGTTCACGTGAATGTAACATTAAACAACGTTTTTCTAAAGGTGTTATCCATAGAAAAGCATGCTTGGGCGTAGGGATTTGTTCAAAGAGAATTGTTTTAAAACAATTGTTTTGAATCAATTTTTTTTGCCTGTTTTGTTCAAAATGGCTGTACTATTTGATTTTTTTTGTAATGAATAGGTTGAAGAAAAATGGACGTAAAAACTTGCCAAGTGCTTCTTATTTGCAATAAATCCTCCAAAACGCCATAAATATCGATAGAAGCTCATGTACACCTACTCAAGCTGTAGTTCAGTGGTTGGCGCAGTAACCCGCAACCGATAAGCCATTAAGTGAACGACCCTGCTGCGATGAAACCACCTTGCGAAAATTGAAATGCGATCGAATAAATGAGTTTGTTCTCTATCTCTTCAACCTTAAAAACAAAGCATGCTAAGGCTAAATTAACCGAACAGTATTAACCGTAATAATGCCTTCATTTTATGAGGAAAATGTCAATACATGAACTCGAAATCCATATTATTGCGTCATAACAGATTAGTTGTGGCGTCTTTGCATCAGAGGACTCCTACAATTAGCATAGGCTAGGCTAGGGTGTCTCTTAGTGTATATCAGTAGATTGCCGCCGATATAAGCATATTCTTAATTATCGCAACCGACTCGTTTTGCCGGAGGGCTGCACTTGATCTAATTGCTTTTGTAGTGGGCCCGTGAGCTAATTTTCATGATTTTTCTTACTCGAAACGTCTCTCTGATATCTCGGCTAAACATCCAGGGGAAAAATATAATCTTAAGACTTTGGTGAGGATACAAACGTGGCGATAAATGTACGCAATAGAAGTTAAAGTAAAATTAAAAAATTTTACCTACATTTTTGAAATTATAATTTCGGCTGCGTGTGCCGCTGCCAGAATGCAACGTTTTGGCGTAGTTTCGCGGCGATGCAAGAGGTTTTTTAATAAAAAATACAGGAAAAATTTGATTTAAAACAAGCCTTTGTTTTAAAACACGATGTTTTTTTTAGAATTGATAAAAAACAAAACCCCACTTGGGCGAATAAGTAAATTCTCAATGCTTGAAAATGACACACTATTTCATTATTCTTTATTCCTTTTCTGTACATAAAAAAATCTAAATTCGGACCATTTGTATCGTTAACGTCTATTCCTTTCTATTTTTCGAACTGAACCCGATATTTAGACAGGGAATATGCGCATGAACTCTCGATGACAATATGGTCAATGAAGAAGCCGGGATGGCTTAAATGTAGGCCTATGTAGTAAAATCGGAAACTGTAAAGTTACAGGAGGCGTCCCGCTTTGAAGTCAAAAAAATATGGTAACCATAGGAAGGCGTGCACTTGTGATATTCACTGTCTGAGTCCCATTCACCTTGATTGGCTTTTATATAAGGGTGCATTGCTGTTTTATTCTTTTTTTTTTATATTTAATCTTAGTCTTATTTCGGTGGGTGTGGAGAGCGAGCGTGTTATATTGATGAAATATATATTTTTAAACATAAAAAATAATGTAATTGAAACAGATTAGCTATTTTAGGAATTAGACATCGTAGATACTGAGAATTACATTCGTTTTTGGAATGTTTGGTTTTCAGGACTGGTGCATATAGTGAAGTTGCAAAATTGCGTATGTCTCCAAGTAGGGTTGCCAACTATGAAAAGTATCAATAAAGGACATAGATTACCGTCATCATTTATTTTGAAATTTGCAGGAAAGAACAATATAAATTGATCTAAAAAGATATATTAAAAAATCTTCATGTATTTTTCATTCAATGTTTATTTAACATTGACCCAATGAAGCTGCATTCTGTGAACAGTTTAGTGCTTTGAATCGTGCCAAATTTTTTTTGAATGAGTGCAACTTTATCAAGATGGTTAAACATATTCAAATTAAGTTTGTCTTTTAGCTTCGAAGGCTCTACAATTTTTACAAGTGTCTGATATTTTGGAGAAAGATTATCCAAAAGAGATTGTTTTCCAAATGTTGAATTTTCATCAAAGTCAAATCTTTTTTCCAAATACGTTATCGCAGAGTTGAGAAATAATTTAAAATCTTAGAGACCAATTATATTCTAGTTAAAATTCTAGTTATTGAACTAGAATTCACTTAAATCTTGGAGTGTTGCCACTTGTCATTTTCGGAAAATTAATGTAAAATATTTGAAATTGTTAAAAAAATGGTAGGCTATTTCTTTGGCTATTTGAGCCGTGCCGAAGCGAAATTAAAAAGAATAATTAAAAGCTTGCAAATACATGAACGGAGGCGATTTAAGAACGTAGCAATATCAAACACAGTACTATAACTATCGGGCAAAACGACGTTGGAAAAAATAAAGGACAATTATCATCTTAAAAAAGACAAGGACAAAAATCTCAAATAAAGGATTGTCTTTTGAAATAAAGGACGGTTGGCAAGTCATAGACACAACTCTGCCTAAGTCACAGTGCGCCATTATGACGTCACATAACTGCGTCATACAAATTAACTTAAATCCAGCTACGATCAGAAAATTGAACCATGGCAAATTATTGACTCTTAAATGACATAACAATATCATTTGGAAGTTTTTTACGTTTTCCTCAAAACTGCTAAAAATGACTTACGCAATTCGGTTATTAGCGTGACGATATGTACAAATATTATGCTGAATGACAGGGGTTTGGGAAGACCTACTAATCGAAAATATATATATTCGTCTTTTCACCATACTTATGTACCCCAAAACACACGGTTACCAACAATGAAGTAAGAGGTTCATTGTTTTCGAAGAACCTCAACTTTCACGGGTATCGGTGGCAACACGCAGAAAAGTTGATGATGAGTGCAGGGGTTCATTTACGGTTCAATAACGTAGAATAGGTACAAACAATGTCAAACGTTTTATTGAAATACGGAGATCAAATTGCAACAAATTGATTTTTGTAGTCGAGAAACTACATTATATGAGCAAGTAGATCTTTTATGTTATTCCATGGCCTTGTTCATTCAGATAATTAAAGTAAATAACGCCACATTTGCACAGTGGCTCTTTCTTGTTTTAGTCTGTTTTAGTTACATCCCATTTTTGTCAACGAAGACAATAAAGACTCTAAGAATTTAGAAATAACGTTAAATCGCACTATAGCTTCATATACTCCAATTGCAAAGTTCGTTAATCATCAGAGTTCGATGTATCGGAGTTTTTGGTAGTAAAGTTAGCCGTGGAAAATCTGCAATTATTACAGAATTTTTAACAAGGACACATGAGGCTTGATTTTTGTGGAAACAAGTCCTGGAGAAAAACTTGAAAATAAACGATTTGTTTGCTAAAGTATGGAGTTTTTGGCTGTATTAATACAGACATAGGCCTACAAAATAAAATTTAAAATCTGACTCAGGTCATTTCCTCCTTCTGGCTCATTTAACATCAAATGCAAGAAGTCACAAATCAAAACACTATATAAACAAAAAATTCAACTCAGTTGTAAATACAATCAAATCTGTGGTTAACCGGCATATTCCGCGTAAAACTAATTCGAAAAATAGTATACTAAAGCTGAAACCAAGGATTTCCGAGGATCTTTACAGGTCGATCAAAACCAATGTAATAAAATTAATGATGTCAATGCAATTTGTAGCGCGCTCAACTTTTATAGAAGTTGGTCCTAAACTTGCTTCACGAATAAGTCCAGTTGCAACATACCATATGCAAACTCTGGGAACAAGCATCAAAGAGTCTTTTTTTCCTTCGTGATACAACTCCCCTGGAAATAGAACAACAATCTGGATAGACTGGGTGCGAATAAGGGTGTGAGCAGCGATGATACACCTTCAGAATTGCCAAGTTTGCTTTGTCACCTATTCTATGTGAAATCTTCAACCAAAGTTTCCATGAAAGTGTTTACCCTGAGATTTTAAAAATAGCAAAGGTGGTGCCACTTCATAAGAAGGGATCTAAATATGACCCAAATAATTATAGGCCTATTTCTCTACTATCACAAGTCGTCAAAATGTATGAGAATATTTTATATAATTGAATCAGTTTTTTTTTTTTGAAAAAAAGCAGGTGCTTTAAGTCTGTTCCAGTTTGGTTTCAGAAATAATTATTTCACTGAACTGGCAATAGCTAGGCTCAAGGAAATGATGATGCACAATAGTACAAACAACAACATCACCTGCGCATGTTTTTGGACCTCGCTAAAGCGTTCCATACGGTTAAATACTCGATCTTACTTGATAAATTACGTCTTTACGGTATAAGAGGGAAATCACGTAATCTCATGGCGTCACATATATATAAACGGTCGTCAGTAATTTGTTCAGAGTGTGGAAGTTTTCTGAAAGGGACTTTATCAAATGCGGAGTTCCACAAGGTTCCACAAATGGTCCCCTGCTATTTTTATGTTATATAAATGATTTACCAGCTGCATCTTCCTGTTATTCAACACTATTTGCATGTAATACTTTTCTGTTGAAGTCCGGCTCATCTTTGCCCGAACTTGAGACTGTGGTGAATACTAAAATAAAAAATGTTGATATTTGAATAAAAGCAAATAAATTATCTTTAAATTATTCTAAAACAAAATTTATGCTCTTCTGTAATAGGGGAAAAGATATTACCCACTTCAAACTTTTACTAGGCAGTGAAAAGATTGAGCTAACCAAATGTATAAAATATTTGGGGGTCACGATCGATGATAATCTAAGCTGGAAACCGCATATTGACCAACTAGCTAAGAAGCAATTGCAAACCGTTGGTATTTTTATAGACTAAGACGCATCTTGGATTTAAAAACGCTCAAAATAGTTTATTTTAGTTTATTTCACTCCCGATTGCAATATGGAATTATTAGTTATTAGAAGTGTGAACTCAGGTTGTGTACCAGGTTCAGGTTATGCGACATCTTGGTGCGCATACTTCAGGAGTACCAAGACTTTATCTACCACCAACTAATTATCTAAGTTCCTGCACAATTCTTTTGACCATTTTTCTATTTTTTCAGTTGGCAGCAAAATTTTTTTCATTACAAAGTTTATCATAAATATATCGAGAGGTTTTATCAATACTTTTAATATCTTCGATCAGACTAAGATGTGGGATTGACTTGTGAGGTTTTTGATAAATTAGTTTTCCATTCCTGGGGTATACATGATTTAATTTTTAAATACGCTAGCATGTCATCATAATAACTAGAAAAACAATAGTGATGAAAAACATACGGAAATATTGCAAATTGCTGATTTGAATCACAAATATCTTCAACGAAGCGATATATTTTTACTATTCCAATCATTCAATTATAAAAGTTTGCTTTGGCAAGATATATTTTTAATAAACCAATAGTACAGAGTATCTCTCAAACATCTGAAATAAATATTCTTGATATGTATTTATGTTTATTTGCCTCAAAAATGTAACAGTATCTGCATAATACTTAAACAGTAAAACAGAGGCGGGATACATGTTCAAGACCTTACTGGCCTAAGACGCCAGTGTGCGACATGTACCCCTAACAATGATAACAGCAGTTTAGCACTGCTACGTTATACTAGGACAACAGACACGAAATTGACTATACAAATAAAACTCTAGTAAAATACACAAGACAAAGAGGTACGGCACAATGGCGATATGTACAATAGTCAGTTTATGGCACGTCCATATCCCAGGTTCCGGTGTGAAAAGATGGAGATAAGGTATGGGTCGCTGAATTGATATGTTTTTACACTAAGTCTCACGAAACACGTAAAGATTTGTTCGGGATATAAACTTGCCAGAAACCAACGTTAGATGGGGCATTGACAATAAACAACATTAATGTCATTGGATGGGGCCACGACACGAAAAAAAATTTGTAAAAGATAAATGTAGAAAACTTTTGTTTAAACTTGAGTTGTTAATCATAGTTTGCACTGGACCAAAGATATGGGAACAATAGAGAGTCTGGCATAAAATGCGGCCACTTTCATAAGCGCTATTGTGTGAAATTTATTGTCGCTATGTCTCAGCATGATAATTACAAATTTTCATTGAATGATCTAGTTTGCAATTTGCATAATTGACGATCCAGCGAAGGAAGTAAATAAACAATAAAACTATGCGAGAAAGAGAGACAGTACATCCGTTGGGGTCTAGAAACTTGTTTTCCGATCAATGGTTGTTTGTTGCATGATGACATTGTTAATCGATTGGGGGTATTTTCCATATCTGTAGTTCTTTTCTCATCTTCTATGTACCCTTTGTATCTGAAAAATACTGTCTGAAAAGTAGGATGTCCTTAACTCACTAAATCTAATAGAATTCCAATAAATGTCTCTTAAGCTTGGATCTAAATTCGGACGTCGTCTTCGAGCTTTTAATACTATACACTCCATGCGAATATACATTTCCATAAAATGAGGCCGTTCCTCCATACAAATTCAAGAAAAACATTTCTATGGATTTCCATGAGACATCAATTTCGTCATTTACTAAACATTTAACCCATCTTAATTTTTGACCAATGAAAAATGATTCCCACATCAAGCTAGGGTTGCCAACTATGAAAAGTCTCAATAAAGGACATAGATTACCGTCATCATTTATTTTGTAACTTGCAGGAAAGAACAATATAAAACAATGAACTACAAATTATATACAAGCTAAAAAGATATATTAAAAAATCTTCATGTATTTTTCATTCAATGTTTTTTTTACATTGACCCAATCAAGCTGCATTCTGTGAACAGTTTAGTGCTTTGTATCGTGCTAAATTTTTTTTGAATGAGTGCAACTTCATCAAGAAGGTTAAACATATTCAAATTAAGTTTGTCTTTTAGCTTCAAATGCTCTACAATTTTTACAAGTGGGTGATATTTTGGAGAAAGATTATCCGAAAGAGATTATTTTCCAAATGTTGAATTTTCCCTTTTTTTCAAATACGTTATCGCAGAGTTGAGAAATAATCTAAAATCTTAGAGACCAATTATATTCTAGTTAAAATTCTAGTTATATTCTAGTTATTGAACTAGAATTCACTTAAATCTTGGAGTGTTGCCACTTGTCATCTTCGGAAAATTAATGTAAAATATTTGAAATTGTTAATAAAATTGGTATTTCTTTGGCTATTTGAGCTGTGCCGAAGCGAAATTGAAAAGAATAATTAAAAGCTTGCAAATACATAAACGGAGGCGATTTAAGAACGAAACAATATCAAACACAGTACTATAACTATCGGGCAAAACGACGTTGGAAAAAATAAAGGACAATTATCATCTTAAAAAGGAAAAGGACAAAAATCTCGAACAAAGGATTGTCCTTTGAAATAAAGGACGGTTGGCAACCCTACATCAAGCATATTGACCCCCCCTTCTTTTACAAACGCAATTAATGTCTCACGTTTTATTCTCTTCCGTTTTAAACCCCATTAAAATTCATGGCATTTGATATTACAAAACCTAACCAAACTCAAGGTCACGCATCAAATGTCACAGTACGTGATGAACGAAAGGTAGCGGGCGCAGCGAAAGGGAATGACCTAACTAGTTCGAAAACAAAACAGCGGGTCTAGGACACAAATCGCCCCGTCGGCCTTGGGGATTCCCCTTTGGACGGCGAGCCGACCGTCCAATTCACAGCGGTCCTGTTTCTGCGTTTCCTGTTTGTCTTCATTGTGTTTAGGCCAAACCGAGGGAGCGATTAGTGATTGTTTTCAATCGTGTTTTGCAATCATAGAATGCAACAATGCACCAACTCGATATACGGTACCGGTAGCCTAGAAAAATAAAGGGAGGATTACGGTATATTTTAGATACCGTACCGTAGCCTAGGGTTCTTACTACTGTACTATCAGTGGTAGACTGATTAATATGATCTTAACATGAATCTTTCAAGATGCGTCATTTATCGATTGAATGCTGACATTTTTACTCGCGACGGATTTCTCGTTATGCGTTTTGTAAATGCTAATTATTCGATAATTTGTTCTGTATTCACAAATGCATTTGAAGGCTGTGTTTTGTGTATATTTATGTCTAAACCAAGACTTTAGAGTGAATCAAACAGTTATGCAAATAACCCAGATTATTTTTATGGCACATTGGTTTAAAATAATTACCGTATATTTTAAATAAATGGTGAGACTGCCAGTCTCTTTCTATACTACTTCAATGATCCATGATCAATTCTAAATTTATATAATTTATTGTCATTGCAGTTTGTATAGATAAAAATAGTGAGATAAAAAGTATGAGGTTCACTGGATTGCGACGCGCCATTCATGCTCTTGTTATGGGACCTCCTGGATCAGGGAAAGGAACCGTTTCGACGAGAATACGGAGAGATTTTGACATGCATCACATATCTAGTGGAGATCTTTTAAGAAGTGGAATAATGAACAATGCAAAACATGCTACCATGGCAAAAGAGTATATTGACACTGGAAAGCTTGTTCCTGATGGTGTGATGGTGTCATTGGTTCTTTCACAGCTAAAAAATATTCCGTCATATACCAGTTGGGTGTTAGATGGTTTTCCTAGAACATTATTTCAGGCTGAATCTTTGTATCATGGGGAGAGAATCGACACAGTGATCAATCTTGATGTTCCTTTCGATACAATCATGGAACGTTTAAGTGGGAGATGGACTCATCTTTCGAGTGGTCGTGTTTACAATGAAGGTTTCAATCCCCCTCATAAGCCAGGTTTCGACGACCTCACTGGCGAACCTTTGGTTCAACGGGATGATGACAAACCAGAAACGATTCATCAAAGGCAGAAAACTTATGTGGAACAAACGCAGCCTCTGCTTGATTTTTTTGAAGAAAAACTACTTTTGCATTCCTTCAGTGGAACAGAAACTGACACGATTTATCCTCACATCCTGGAATATCTGAAGACCTTACATAAAACTCAAGAAAAATCCGAGAAATTTTAGTCTTCCACTATATTTTGTGCATATAATTTTTATAATCATTGTTTGAATAATTGTGCATGCAATTTCATTTTATTTTACCCACAGTTAACATTTATTTGAATATTAATCTCGCTAGATTCAATTTTAACTTATCATGTTTTCACTGCAATAATTTACCTGCCCTATTTGCTTTTGTTGGGTTCATGGCAATTTCTCATTAGTTTATTGTAGTTTATTTAGATTTGGATTTCAGTAGTTTTAATTGCAGTTTAACTGTCATTCATCCTACTGTAATTTATTATACAATTTTAGAAATTTTTATGGTGTTAAATAGTTAATTTAATGGCAATTTTAGCAAATATACTTTTTCACTTTTTAAATTTCTTTTAAAAAAGGGTTATGCCACTTTAACCAAAGCACACCCATGTTAGAAAACCATGACGCAAGTCGCTTAATCATTGTTTTTTTTATTGTTATTTTTTCTGTTGGTATGTGGAATGGGTGTTGCAATGCAAAGTATATTTGCTTAGTATATATGTATAAGTGAGTATGCATATCTCTCAACATTGTCTACATTGTAGATGACTCTGTGCGGGTGCAAGTAATTGTCCGTTCAATAGCTATTTTCCTGTGCATGTATAGGGTTACCAGTTCTTTGATTTTTTTTTGGAATGGGTTTTTAAACTTCGATTATGATACCGTGTTTTCAAATAGATGTCATTGGGTTGGTCATAGAAAGTTTAATAGTTTGGGACAAGTGTGATGTTGATATTTTTGGCCCCAGGCATAGCGGTGTGTAGTTTTTATAGTGTAATAACTTAATTTATGAGGGTGCTTTATTTTGTACAAGCTAGCAACATTGATAATATGTGGAACTTTTGCATTAATTTTCTTCGTTATTTAAATTAGTAGTTACCTGTACCTCTTTGGGGTTGATGGTTACCTGAATGTTGTATTGTTACATTTACAAAAAAAACTTGGATTCTAAATATTTGATAAACAATATTATATTTTATCTAAAAGCCGTCCGTTATTCATTATATGCCAAAATGTATATATTAATTTGCAGTAAACTTTTTTCAAAATTTATTGATATATTATAGATAGATACTAATTAAGATGTAAAAATTTGTTGATGACCAAGGAATGTTCAAATTGAATAAAACTATTCGAATAATTCTGCTCAAATATATCGGTAATATATTCTTGGAGTCAAAAAATTTATGAAATTTGACAAATTATTTTCATACCATATAATATCTTACATGCAAAAAAAAGGTCATTGATAAGTAATAATTGTAATAAATTAGAAAACCAAACCAAATTATGCAGATCTATACTCATATATTTCTATATATTTTAAAATTCTCGTTATATATAATATATTGATTTGTGCAAACTTCTATTAAAAATATTGATATACACTGAACATGATCAAATTGAGAATATGTTCAATAAAATTTTTTCAAAATATATTCGGAGGGAAAATTTTTTTGATTTTGGTGATTTCTATGTATAAATAATCTCATCATTTTGCACCTTTCAATTATTACTATGAATCCTGTATATCATTTTATCATAGCATACACGATTTGTAGCCATTATTTGCTGCTTTTATAAAACTAATCACTATACCAATATGAGTGAATTTAATTTCTTTACACCAATATTTCAGTGTTGCGATTAAAAATAAAACATGGATGATTTGAATAAACCAAGTTTTGATATGAGCGAAATTTCTTTAAGCGGATTTTTAAATGAATTGGTAGTACAAGATAAGATATTTTGGGAAAAGAAAGGAAACGTAGAAGACAATGAATGTTTAATGACGAAGTAAGTTTCATGGTATTTGATTATTTTGAACCTCTGCTCTAAACAAGGCTCCAGATGAGAAGCCACTCGTGCAAGTATTGAATTGGTTGCTTTCACATAGTCTGCTGAATGTATAACACTTTGGGGTGAGTTGTGTTCGCCATGCAACCTTTATATTCAGAACATGTTTGTTAGCCTTATGAAAAAGTGTAGGAAGACTGGTAGGAACAAATTAATGTAAAATGAGCTAATATGTAATTGTTAAGTCAAATTTCAAAGTTAATTTGATGTGATACCTTCATTAATTTAGACAAGTTTACTCAAAATATATTCAAACAGGATAAATATGTAAGCTTTTAATAGTCTGATTATTTAGGTAGGCTACATTCAGAATTTGTCACACAGGAATTCAGCTCTAATGTCCAACATTATATTCCTTCATTATTAATACTGGTTTATTGATAATAGGATTTATTTGGTCACATTCCATTTGAAAGAATCGATGCGGTATGGGACTGTATCATATATTCTGATTGTTCAACTTTTATTACAACAAAACTAATGCCTATTATTCCATTTACAGGCATGGAAATTCGGTTTCAGATATTCATGATCATTTCAGAAAACTTGAGTGAGTATATTCAATTAATTCAACTGTATATATTTTCTGATTTTTATATATCAGTCATCACAATTTTGTTCTAAATAAGTTAAAAAAAATCAATAGTACACTATTGTTTGGTAGCTTTAAATTGATATTTCAACTCGCCTAGTCATTGTGCATATGTACAGATATATGCATAAAAATTGGTACTCCTGAAGTATGTGAACCAAGATGGCGGACACCGGAACGTAGTATGTGTACCAGGTTGGGGTTAGGCCATAATTTGATTCCCATTTTCTTTATTTTAGTTCTATTACGAGTTCGGGGACTAGCCAAGTGACTCCCTTAGTATTTGTACCAGAAATTACGGCTTAATAACCCTAACCTGGTACACATACTACGTTCCGGTGTCTGCCATCTTGGTTCACATACTTCGGGAGTACCTAAAATTTAGTTGATTTTTTAATGTAAGATAAAAGTAAAATTTTCATAGATGTTTTCATAATATTTTTGCTCTATTTTTTCAGACCCGAATATTGTTCACGATTATCTAAAGACAGTATTTCCGGATTGGATTCCACCGTCAGACAAAACTCGACACCTGCAATGTCAATAACAAACACAGAGCATATTGTTTTTGACATAACTTCATCAGATGAAGATGACAAAATTGATTCTTCGGCAGTGCGGCCATCTACGTTATTGAGGCAATCATCAAGACCAATGGCTGCACCTCGCAGGAGACATTGTAGTGAAGGAAATTCTTTCACACCTAGACGCCCATCGATCCTAGAATCTTTAGCTCTCGGAAGATCGCCGAGGATGTTTGCTGGTTTGTGAATGATGTTTTTCAGAGAATAAATCCTTATAGCCTAATATATATATACA
The DNA here is from genome assembly GCF_964204865.1 of Styela clava. Lineage (NCBI taxonomy): Eukaryota > Metazoa > Chordata > Ascidiacea > Stolidobranchia > Styelidae > Styela > Styela clava. Next base: position 17,802,257 of record NC_135256.1, read on the forward strand.
GGGTGTCTATAAAGTCCCTTTACAATTTCAATTTTGTTATGAAGTCAGTTTTGTTGTCTCAACCAGATTTGTTGTTTTTAAATCAGCATTGTTACCTCATTTTATACATCTGTGTGGGCAAAAACAATATATATGTATCAATAAATTTCCTTTGCAATTTTCAAATATTTCAAGACTGTATAGACACCGTATATGTCAGCTAAAATTATCGTTATAAGAGCACCATACTATATGATAAAAACAATATTCATACATATGTGTGCAAAATCGGCAAAATGGAATTAAGGTTCATTTGACTTTTATGGGTTTTTCATGAGATTGAGCCATCCCATCGCCTTATCTCTCTGTAATACTTATGAACTACCGCACTTTATTAAGTTCCTCATTGTGGATTGCATTAGATCAGGGGTTCCCAAACTAGGGGTCGCGACTCCAAATTGGGTCGGAGTGATAAGTAGGTAGGGTCGCAAACAGGTCATGGGGTCGGTGGGGAGGATGGATGTACAAAACATCTGAGATTTGACAAACCATGTTAAATTTAAGAGTTTGTACCATGGCTTACTGTAAAATTGGCATCGCTCTATGCTTATGCTGTAGAAAATGTAGGTATTTATTGTGACATCACTGTTTGGTTTTAGCTTATTTCACTTAAGACCACCACATGACCAAACTCAAAAGTCCAATGAAAGAAGCTCTAAAGTTTCATAATATATATATATATATATATTGACCTGGGGTCGCATCGGACACTTGAAAGTTGTCTTTGGGGTCATCCTGGAAAAAAGCTTGGGAACCCCTGCATTAGATAATGATGCAGGTCACCATTAGAATTTAGAAAATATTTGATCATGGTGTATGAATGTGGCATTGCAACATAATTGTCAATCCAATTCTGTTTGGCTTATTACAATCCCAACGTCAGGCAATCCTTCATTTGGACTAAGCTCTGTGAAACCCAACACTTCTATGTATAAATTTTAGTTGCTGGTCCACATGATTCAACCGAAAGTTTGCAAAGTAGAGGAAGCGATACCAGCAAGTATGAAACCGTTTCAAAATCATCAGAACTTCATCTATACAGAGCAGCATCATTGTGTTGTTCGTATTCTATTCTTTATTCAAATCAGAGTAAAAGTAAGTAAAATGGTTCAAATCTTAATACAATTATTATGTCATGATTCTGATAAACTTTTATTTTAGGTGGTATTTCAAATTTCTGATGATGCTAAAAGCCCGGCACCAGCAGTCAGTCATATGAACTTGCTTGGACTATTGTGTAATTTCCATTTTGGGGAAAAATTCTTCAATTTGTACTTTTGTAAACATCAGTATATTGTATCTACTTAACTAGTAATATATTTATGGAATGATATCACCTTAATGACAAATTTTTGTTTTTCGTAATTCAGACCCAGAAAAAGAATTTTCACATTTGAATGTTCTGCCAGCAAAAGATTATAACAGGTGAAGATTTGAAAAAATTATTTATTGATATTTATAAAAATGGGAAAGGGATATTATCAAAGCATTGTCATTTTAGATTGAGTCCTCTGCACACATCAATATGTTTAATGCAAAATACCTACCGATATTCCCAATATTGCTCTCTAAGCATGAAAATTTTTTTTTTAATGAAGTGTTTTCCAATCTTCAAAGCTTTCGATGTGTCGAAAGCTGCAATATTTTAAGGAACAAGAATTTTTCATGTTCTGAACTGCCCACCTAATTTATCTAGCCTGTAATTGTAGAGCTTGTAGTAAATTTGGAACTTATTTGGAAGCTTATTCGAATGACTTTTATTTTATTTGAAATGCAGGAGTATGGCTGACAGACTCCTTGAATATCTACGACTGATATTTAACATCAGCGAAAAGAAACACCGACAATATCAAGTAATTGATTCATCTCAGAAGAAGAGCAAAAGAGAAATTCTTGATCAAAATCTTCATGAACAATTGAGATTGTTAGAAACCGATTCACATCCTTACTATTCACCAGCGAATTTCCAGGTTCATTTTCATTTTTTTCATGTACGATCAAGATAAGATGGTTGACTGCATCGTATAGCTGATTTCAATATAAGGTGTGACCTATTTCAGATCTCAAGAAGGATTTGTCAATAATTATCAAATAAACAAAGAAAGCTGATTTCAAAGTATGCGATGAGCGACATTAAAATAATGTTTCGTATGCGTCCCATCCCCTTTGAATCAACTAGCCCAAGGATTACATAAGAACAATTTGAAATTGAAAAAATACCATAAATTATGTTTTGTTATAGAATTCAACTGCTATGAAATTAGAAAAAAACAAATTTTTTTAGGAATATAGTTAATGTATGTAATCTAGTTAGATGACAATTGTCTTTTTACTACGGAATTTTGACAAAAAAATTTTCTTTCAGCCATGTGATATAAATCATTAAATGTGGTCAGATGATCAAATTTCTGTAAACAAAATAAATACTAAACCATTTTGCTTTGTCATTCAATTTTTTTTGTATTATTGTGGTGTTTTATTTTGTCGTAAAGATTGTAAATTTATATTGTTAATTGAGAGCGGTCACATGCCGAACCTAGAATAATAATGTATATAGATATTTATTTGTCATTGTAAGTCGCTTCATTTGTATTGGGTTAGGTTTTTAGGATCCAAATCACGAGTGACTGCTACTATGGTATTTGATAACACTTCCGCCTATCTTTCATAAATCTAATGTTATGCTATTCAAGGAAACGATTCTTGAATATGTTGACATGTTAGTGGCGCATTGGTACTGATACGTTAAGGCTTTAGCTGGTTGCCACGTGTGATGAAAAATGAGTGAATTTAAGCTTGTTAATAACATTCAGCATAAAAAGTGTTTTCATGAATAACATAAAAGTATCAGGTCCTACATGTGGTGGAGGAAAATTGAAAAACCTAAAATAATGCAATAATCTTTTAGCGTTGGTTTTCATCTTTGAGTACTTGAAATTTGATATAAATTGGTCCATTAGTTGAAGAAATAAGTGATTTGTATATCAACAACAACAACAATCACCCTGACATAGGTTCACTTTGTTTCCAACGAAGATATTTTCAGTAAGTGAAAAATATATATTTGCCTCCTTTTGAAAAGTTGCATTACAAATTTCAGGGGAATCAGTATTTCACTTATGGGTGCAACTTCCGCATAGAAAAGGCTTTTGCTAGAAATAAACCCTTGCTATATTAATATGCTGAGTTTTAAAGTAAACGAATTATTTTATCAAAAGACATCAATAAACTATAGACGCGCACATATAGATCCAAGTGAGAACAAGATATCAATTATTTTAACCTAACTCTCTTGGCGCTCCAGAAGTGTGTGTACCAATATGGAGGTACGATAACTAATTTTGTTCCCCTACTTTAAATCAAATTGTATTAAGGGACTGAAACTTATGGGCAGGGGGTATATTCACTTTGCTAAACAAACAGTCCCCGAACTCATAATAGAACTAAAATAAGGAAAATGGGAATAAAATTATGGCCTAAACCTAACCTGGTACACACACCACGGAAGTACCACTCCCTGTCTGTCGAAAGGTTCACAACAATGCCTCATCATTGTGACATAAGGAAATACTTACTTATCCACCGAATTACGTGATCACCCCCACTTCATCCTGAAAAGTGAAGTTTATTTATTCATTAAAGATTCTGTGAAGAAAGCAAGTCAAATACATGTTAGAAGGTCATTAGGTATTAATGTTTGACTACTTTGATCAACTTGATGTAATTGAATAAACATATTTGCGATTTAGAACTTTTAGGTATTAGTTGCGGTGATTTACCGGAACGGTATAACGGGATTGTACTGAGGTACAAAAGCTATAGATTTTGGATATGATTTGCGATTGTTGATGATAAAATACTTTTAAAATAGTACCAGCAATAAAATTTTGATTGCTAGTAGTTGATTCAGCTTGTTGTCTCATCTGCATTATTTGCAGACTGTCTTTGTTTTATCTGATTGCATAACATGACTTAACAAAGTCCAACTGTGCATTCGTGCTTAATGTTTATTTAATAAATGTTTGATGACCTGGTGGCCTATATGTTTGAACTGATAGATTGAGTTTACAACTAAAGTTCCCATTAGCTTTGAGGAACTTATATATTTGTCAATAATTTAACAACTCTTAAATGATATGTATTTTTGATTATTTTCATAAATTCTGTGAAACAATGTGTTCTGTGAAATGAAACAATGACATGCTTAAATTTACTAAATGATTTAATTTACTTCATACATTTTTTACAACTTTCTCATTTGGTATGAATTGTTCCAGAAATTCATTGATGTTTTTCAGATGTAATGTCTGCTGTCTAACTATTTGTCTGTACCACAATTTCCTAATGTTTCCAAATCAATGCTACCTGTAAATGATAGGCTACCTAACATTTTACTAGTTTTGATACATTCTGCCTTATGGTTCAAATATGGAATAATATTTTATTAAATTGGCTCATGCAAAACTGAAATTTGTACATAGTATTATATATTAAAGGATATTGACTTTCATAATGCATAATCCATTCCTAATTTTTTTCTGATTGGAGTTAAAAAATAATCAAGTCATGTAACGTTATTACGGATATTATAACTTTTGTGCTGATTTGCCATTGTACATTTTTTTAATTATTGTTTTTACTTTTTTTTAGAGTGACATCGATCACAAAATATGGCAGGACAAAGAAAGACAGCAAATTAATGTACTTCTTGGTGGTCGAATTCCGAAATCAAGTCGACAGAGACATACCACCAATCCACGTAATAGATGTCATGAATACAGAGATATTTTAAAGAAAGTATGCTTATTTAATTTATGATTAAAATGGATATCATTCATAGGTTCAGGCAGGATTGATAATTATGGATGAGGTGATCACTTGATTACATGCCATCACAGAGTGGTTTATGAACCACTGATTGGTTACAACATATTTAATTCAAAAACAAAAATGAATATCATTTGTAGGTTTGAGTTTGGGTGATATTTATGCTTAAGAAGATTGATTGACTGCATGCCATTAGTTGTTTACAATTCAAATACATACAATCAGAATGATAAACTGGTAAATTACCTAGGGTGCTGGTTCACCATATGCACTCTCTCCTAATGAGGTAAATGTATAGGGTGACCCAAAAAACGAAACCCAGTCTGAAAACTTTGAATCACCCATCAACCGCACACGTATAATCGCCTCATCTACATTTTGACTGCATTAGGTGGGTGAATTGAAGCGCGTATTTCCCTGTGTGTTTAAAACTAGATTGAAGAATTTGGTATAAACATGCTTGAAAATCTGTCCAAGTGAAATAAGCAAATGGCGACTGGTTCAATTTAAACTGTTAACATTACCTTATTCCTGATTATAGTGATTAGTCATTGCTATAGAAAAATTTAAGTTAATGATGGCAGTAACATCCATTCTCTTAATGTACTGTAAATTGAAGGAGATTGGCTAAACTCATATATTTTACTATTAAGATTGCTTTGCAAAACTAGTTGGATAATTTAATCTAGTTTCAAAGAGGAAAACTGTACAAATTCATCGTACAATTGTGCATATTCATTCAGTTTCGAAAATATTGCCTGATTTTTCTAACTTTACCAGTGATCGAGTCAAACCTATGTTTTTTGTCTACTTGACCAATGTCAAGTTTGTTTTTTAGAATGAGGATCATGACATGATAATCACATTAATCCTCAAATCAAAACTTTTGTGTACTGATTGTAAATAAAACTACATATTTGATTCATTTTTACACCTTTATCATAATATTCTCAAAGCTTTGATTTTCCAATAGCTCTTAATATTATGTATATTTATTTTAATTGTCTATATCTTGTCTAGGTTATCGTTTTTGATGTGGAGGAAACCAAGCGACATGTCAGTAGTAATGAATCTTTGACTAATGGTAATTATTCAGGTAACTTTACCACTTTATAATATTATGACCAAAAAGGTGAATATAAATAAGTAATAAGAATAGCACCTCAAAGATGAATTCTCATCTAGTGTTTCTAGGGTAGTTCATACGACACAATGGCCTGGTGGTTATGGCATTGATTGTAACTATGTTGGTATTGTAGGTTAAAATATCTCCAATTGAAATCTCGTGCCCACCACAACACCCAGGGTATAATAAATTGGGTAGCCAATCTCGATTTGCAAATATTTCTGTTTCTCTAAAATATAGTAGCCCTTCACATGTCAGTGGATGTTTGTACCAAGCCTTGTTTACAGTGAAAAATGTGTATAAAAACAAAAAGTACTGTAAGCAAGTTTTTTTGCTATTTGGTATTGTCAAGACTAATTCATAGCTAATAATGAAGAGCATAATTTGAAAAAGCGTTTTGGTGAATTTAAAAATAGTCAATATTATATTGTTCTTTATGGGTCGTTACTATGTGTAAATATAATGTGACTTTAATTTCATCAGGATCAGATTCCAGTTACGGTCAAGGTGGCTTGAAACAAGCAGACATTATTAGCAAATGTGGAAAAAGACTTTTAGGAGAATTTGCTGAAAGACACAGAGTTGGAATTGTCACCCAATTGTGCTTTTATCTCCAATTAGCTGATGACTGTATTGAAAATGAAATACTTCAACTAGACAACTTGACATTCACAGCTTTGACAAATAAGGTTGGTTACAGATAATAATTTTTACTTGGCGTATATCTGGGTTTTAACTTCCCAAAAGTTATTGATTTTAATTCAGCTAGTGGAAAATAATTTAGATTCTATAGAAATGGAAATTTCAATGCCTAAAAATCTATATTTTGTTCGAATGAGTTTATAATATCAAAATAAATGCACATAATTTCATCTTTTTTCTGTTGATTTCTGATCGCACAAAATAATCAGGTGCCAATCAACATGAAAATTGTAATACTCTAACGCGGGCTTTGTGCATTCAAATGAGTCTTTATATCAAAATGTTTTCCTGTTATTTTTTAGGTTAGAGTCTCATTAGGGATGTCCATATCTTCATGCAGGGGCATTCTAAATTTCTCTCGTATGTAAGATAACATATATTAAAGTCGTTCATAATTATGATATTTGCTATATTGTACTTAAAACATGTGATAAAAACTTGGCTTAGCAAGTTTTTTTTTATCAAATATTATTTTTATTACAATCATTTAAACTTTATATTTGTAATATTTCTAGTCAATTTTTCAAATTTACAAAATATTAATATTTTTTGCAAAAAATATGATCGATGAGATTGTAGTCCAGTTATTTTTTCATGCATATGACATTGGCATCATCGCATGATTCTATAGCTCAAAATGGTATTCCTAAATTTCACAATGTTCTCTACGCACTCGAATGTTAACTTTATTGCCAATATTTGCTTGTCTAGTTGGTTGGAGCAAACATCACTTAAAGTGGCTATAATAATGCTGAACAATGCTGTTTCTATTTGAATATGCTTTCTTTTGTGAGCGTAACCTATATTTTATATGTTTCTTTCAGCTTGATATGCTCTATTCATTACTAGAAGAAGAAAATCCTCTCTGCATTTCTGAAATGGAAATTTTACTCTACGTCACAGGTTTGGCAATGACTTTTATGTGTTTTATTTGAAGCTCTGTGCCATCGAACAGGTTGCAAAATCGAACAGGTTGATTCTATTCAATATTCTGAGCGGTTCAAAAGATCGATCCAGTTTTTTTCTGAACTTTGACTCCACCTCTTGACTCTGGAATAATAATATTTTGACTATAAAAACTTTTCCTCCTTAGTTTCAAAAATTTAATTTTGTCTCCACAATTTTAATGAATCAAGTCTCAAACAGGGGTTTCAAAAGACATATCGGGATGATCGAATTTCAATGCAAAATAAATTATATTTGATTTCTCAAAATTTTGATTTTAGAAATAATTTAGAATAGTTTCATATGAATCATTTCATTTTGACCAGTTGAAGTCTCACAATATGTAACTTATGAAAACTGTATAAAACAGAAAATTAATTCACTGTTCGTCTTAAATTTATCAGCATTTATAAAACAAACACATTGGATATACTTCTATGTGCACTTTGTTGAGAATTTAAGATATATATTGTTGAACCAATTCAAAATATATTAGAAATTATGTTTTCTTCACTTGATTCTTCAAATTTGGCCATTGCCGGCAAAGTTCTGACTCTCGATCTTAGACATTCAGAATTTCAATCCTCCGAGATTTGGAATATATAACTAAAATCCGGACTGTACAAAGATATTTAATTTGATATTCGTTTATTATAACATAGCAAATTTCATTCAACGAGTCAAAAATCTTGTGACAAATCTTCTTACTGATTGGTTACCAACTACAAAAGAATTGCAAAATGGTCTTCAGTTGGCTCGAGCATCATTTCAACTCCAGAGTTTCTTGCATGGTGTTGAAGACAGTGAGTGGCCAACGTGTTTGTCAAGTTGGTTTGAGTGAGTATATTCTTAATTATAAAATATTTCAACAATGTATAGTGGTTTGAATGAAAATCAATTTACCTTAAACAAGGTAAATTGGTTCACCAAATTGTTTTTGGCTCTGATGATTGCTGAAGTGAAGACCCACAAATCACAATACTGATAACAAATTGGTTTTTGAAAAATTTTAAAGATCAATAACACAATGCTATGGCGATCAATAACACAATGCTATGGCGCCGCTACTACCAAAAAGGGGTTTATGTTTGGTTTTTGCGATTTTATTATGGAATTACTGTATACTTATTGTTTAAAGTTTGTGAACGTGTCTTTAATCAGCAAGGCATCAAAGGCACGCTCATAATAACAAGCGCACGAAGAATAACAATTGCACAGTTGTGTCTTCAAAGCAATGCATGCATTGCACAAACCTTAATGTCGCAAGCGAACATGTCTTTAATCATCAAGGCACTAGAGGCACACTCGCAATAACGAGCATGATGAATAACAATTGTGCAATTGTGTCAGGCTAGTGGTCTATATCCTTAATTTTTTATTGGAAATCAGTACAGAATTTAGCGTGATCTACTCAAATACGAAAAATGCTTTAGTCATCAAAATAAAAAAAATAGAAGAAAGTATGAAACGTTTTAGGAACTGAAAATATAAAGAATTTACTTTATAAAATTTTAAAATTTTGTTTTATTTTTTTATTCTTTTGCCAAGGTCAGCAACAATTCAAAAATATTGTTCCTGCAGAAAACCAAAATTTACAGAAATTGAAACTGTATTAGCTTCAGTAACTCATGCCGTAGATGTGTTAAAAATAATGCAGAAAGGTAGAAAAAGTGTCAAACAAACTGACTATGAGGTAAGTAGTTATTATTGATTAATACTGTATTGAAAATACTTAAACCGGTTATTGATATTTGTTTGTACAACATTGACCAAACACCTAAAACTGTAATAGGCTAAATTGATAAACTAATTCTATACCTATCTTGATGTGGTATCTGTTGTTTGTGGTATCTGGTGGAAGGCAGTTATATGCTACGTATATAATTAGCCTACTCATGCTATATAATCTGCCATCTCTCAGGAATAGTATGAAATCCTGAAGATTCCATGAATTATATTTTATGATATCATGTCAGTTTAAAATTGACTGTGATAAATGCAAATGGATACTCTTAGGATAATATAAAAACCAGTGTGTGAAATTATTATGAAAGATAAAGATCACTTTACCGGCCGTATTTATACTGAGTGCTTGCTTGTATAATGCCAGGTACAGTATAACGAGCAACTCATTTTTTTTAATAGGAAGCACTTTCATGTTTTGAGCATTTCCATGTAAACACTCGAGCCCCTGACCTGCGTCGCAACTGTGTCTAATTATCTTTTCAAAATGATCATTTTTTGCAGGCTGTATTCAGTAATTATATACCGAATTTTCCTCATGCTGTTAGCAATGGATTGTATGATGCCGTCATGGCTGACGTTAAACTCCTTGATAATGCTCTCTCACTGATGAAATCTACACTTGTGTGGCGTCAGAATAATCCATATAATGATTCCTTGGACTTAAATGATATTGCACTTGCATATAAGTAAGTATATTTTTGGTTATAAACATTACATAAAGAAGAAAACATGAAATTTTTTTGTTATTCCAATATGGTTCATGTAACCCAGAGGTCGGCAACCTTTCGTCACTCGCGGGCCAAAATTAATAGTTGCAAGTCATTGGCGAGCCGCACATATTTATAAAAAGTTAAAAACTGAACGGATGGTAAATGAATCACATTTTTTCACACAGACAGAAGTTACATTTTATGCAGCATGCGAAGATTGATCATTTGAACATTTTTTGCGCCATTAAACCATTTGCACTTAGCATCAACTTTTCTGCGTTTTGTTGCCTTTTGTTTAATTATAATTAAATTATAGGCTGAATAAACGAGTAATTGTGAATTATATACTTGTTAGGTTATAATATAAATCAGTCTATACACGTGCCTCACAATAAATTTTGTTACGTAAAGACTATAATCGTCAAAACAGCTGTGTATTACTATAATTCAGCGAAGCGTCGCGGGCCAGATTATATTGCTCCGCGGGCCAGATCCGGCTCGCGGGCTGTAGGTTGCCGACCCCTGATGTAACCCCTGGTTGAATATGTCTTGCATACATGCATATGACAACAATGAAAATCGATTGATTAGCTTTTCCGCAACCCAAACTGAGTGGTAATCAGACTAGAGATGTTATATGTTTAGACCAGCTTATTGTTTTACCTTTTCTTGACAATAATATATTAATATTCAGAGGAAGCAATTTTTTATATTTTGCCAAATGTGATTTTTTCGGAGTAAAATAATGGATATATTTATTTTTTCAGTCTGTAACTGTAACCCATTTTTTTTAAAGTATTCATCACAGGAAAGTCGAATCCTAATTGAATTTTTATATTTCAAATTAATATATTTACTGTTGCAGATTAAACGAATTTGACAATCTTGTAAAAATTCGTGAAATCAATGCTACAAAACAATTTCATCATGAACGGAAATTTTCATGGCGAAAAGCATATCATCAGCTTGCAATGCATTGGCTTGACATTTTATCGGTTCACATGCGGAAACAAGTCTCTCAAGCAGTTTCAAAGGACAAATTTGATTCACCATTATTCAACGACGATTTTACTTCAACTTTCGATGGAAATATGTTTTCTGGCACCCAAGATGATAAACTAAACGCCAGTGGTGTTTTGCCATCAAAGAGAATGAGAATGGGATCCCTTCTTCGCAAAGACGCTGATATACGAAATGAAATTCTTGTTTCTGCTGGTCCCAGTAATCTTGAGGTTGTCGTAGAGCATGATCCAGTTTCAGAAGATAGTAATGATGAAAATATTCCTGAAAATTCGAATTCGTCATCTGTTACGGAAACAAATTGTACTGAAAATGATGTCAACCGTGAAAAAGAAGATGCCCAATTCCCGCCTCAATCTCTCACCCATCCAATTGGCCGTAAAAAAGACAGATCGTCTTCAGAACCTGTTCTTCTATCCTATAAACCGATTTTGGATAGTACAAGTCAAGAAGATTCAAGTCGCACAACTTCTTTTCGCAGCTGTATTAGTGAGGAATCACCAACCATGTATAGATCGGTAACTGACTCCACTGCAAAAGTAATGTCAACGTCAGCATCTCATACAGATTTCAGCATAAATGAAACTGGTAGTTCTACTGCTGTCAGTGACGAAGAATCCCCAACACTTCCTATACTTACGCCGACAAAATTTCTGCCACAAAAGGAAGCAATTTCAGATGATGTTGTTTCAAACGCTTCAGAAAATTTCGACGATGAGGAACCAAACTCAGAGATGAATGATACGCTATGTAATGTGTCATCTTCGCTAATCGACTTCATTTCTGTTATATCGAGGTTGGTCAATATCAGTATTGTATCCGATTTGAGATACTTTATATTTTTACTTCAAACACGTCTCTTTGCAAACATCTACTGATTTAGAGTGAGAGAGAGCTACTGTGTTATAAAATTCTACACAATATTTTGTTGAGGGGGTCTTTAAAAATTTATGACTTAATATTATTTGTTACATATCAGAGAGAGGACATCTATTGTGACATCATATTGGATATCTGTAAAATGTACTATGTGGATATGAATAATTTTTTTAAAATCTTTGTGAACTAAAAAATTGCAGTTACAAAAAGTATATTTGCTGATAATTTCAATTTAAAAACATCTTGAAAGCCTCCAATCTAATAATAATAAAATGTTGTGTCATAAAATTCAACGCCATAATACCGGTTTCTGGCCATGGACCAATCCAAAATTTTTGTGTACCAGTCATTGCCAAGTACTTTAAGGTTTGATTCAATACTTCTTCTGAATATTATTTTGAATCGCTGTGTCATTTTTAGGTTTACCAACTTTGTGAAGACAATTATGGATACTGTGTATAGTTTACCACCAGTTGCTGATTGCCAAAATCGTAGCGCATTGCCGTCATCCATAGAGGATCATGCTAACTGTAGAGATGCCAGAGAAATGAAGGAAAGATTTGTACAGAAAGCGTTCCAAGTAAAATATTGCGTTATTTTGCTTTTTTTTAGGTAAAAGTGATGGTTATGGTGAATTTCTCTTCTTAGACTTGGGTGAATACCTAAGCAGAATTGACCAAAACAAAATAATAGACTGTTGACTAGGGCATGTGGTTTGGTTCATCCTGTTACTAATCTAGGTTATTTTGAAATCCTTATTTCTGAGATATTTAAACAAAAACCATCATACCTATTCATGCCTATAATAATTATATCATGAAAAAAATTTTTGCAATGTCTGCAATTTTGTACATATTCCTAAAAAAAACATGCCCAATGATAAAATGTTTACAAATCATTGTATTGTCATTAGAACGAATAAAGTAAAATAAATTGGTCATTTGTTTTTTACAATTCCAATTAAAATAACACTTGTTTTAATCTATTCATTGTCAAATGTTTAGAAATGTGATTTGGATAATATTTTTATTATAAATTAATTTTGTGATCGTTAACACTTTAAATCAAATTTAACTAAATACTGCTTTCAATTTTGTTGCTGTTTTTTTACTGTATCATCATTTTAGGCATTGGGCGTAGTGATTCAGCAATATGCAAACAACCTCCTTAACATTGACTTAGAATCCATATCACGACAAACAGCAGAAAAAGTCATCGGGGAAAAATTTTATCGCCATATTATTGATGGGTATGTATTGCAGTATGAAATATGAATACTATTTTATATGGTATTCTGTATATTTTCTCAATCAATTTACTCAATTTAGTGCAATTTATTAATTTTGTTTATTATCCTGCAATTTTTGTTTTTATTTTTATCCCTTTTTCAGAAAATTCAACAAAACCATTTCTCAACAACATTCTGTGGTTGAAAGTTATTTGAATATTCAGGATGAAACAGTTTGGGTGGAAGATGTTAAGAAGGTGATACATATATATATATATATATAAGAACACATTCATCTATGTCCTGGTGTATGCTCGAGATATGATACTAATTGTCATTTATTTTGATTGGAGTACCTTTGGCAAAAAGGTCCTATCTTATGTCGTATATATTTACGGGGTTTTAATTCGGGCTTCTTACATAGAAATGTAACTCTATTCAATTTAACAGCCATCTTCATATGTGCACTTTGCATATTTTGATATTGTAATTTATGTTGGATTTATCTCATGGATGAAAATACTTGTAGTTGTAAGACAATCTCCGGTTGTGGCTATGAAAAGAACAAATCTTGAAAATAATGACAACATAAATCTCTGTAAATATGAGAGTAATATCTAGGATTTTGAAAACGCTATGCTGATGTGGAAAGATAATGGTATTACCAACTTCAGTATACCATTGATTTCGAGTATCTGCTTATATATAGCCTTTGTAGCAGCAAATGTGGAAAAATTTGGAATAGTCATCGACATTGTATTGTGGCATGGTAATAAATTACAGATATGAAAGTCCAACATTTTTTCTGTGTATATATGGTTCCTTGTTCAAAACTAAACAATGTCATCTTTGTTTTTTGATTAATATTTTTTCAAGTGGAACACTTCTATTATCCTATCTCTGCAGAATATGATACGGTTGAATGACCTTCTTGTGCTTGAACATGGAATGACAGAATTTTGGAATTCTCTCAAAATTTTATTTTCTCCGGAACTCCATGATAATGTTGAAGCACCCAGCTTTCCACTAACAGAAGAATCTCATTCTTCAATTCCTGTTATTGTACCTGGTGATTTTCATTCAATCACATCAGAAACGAATGATAATGCTCAGGTAATCAAATTTTACACAGCATGTACGGAGTTTATGATATATTCAGTTATTTTTTGCCATTGGACAATACATTTCCTTCAATTTGCGAGTATGTAAACTACATACCTGCGGTTATCACCAGAAGATGGGTCCAACAAACATTCAAACCTGTTAACCCATGCTGGATAATCAAAGATGCAATGACAAGCCCGGCCCTAACACTTAAGACAATGCTCCGCCCGCCAAGCCACAATATGGTTGTAAAACAATTATAACCTTTTTATTTCGGAAAATGAGCATTTTACAAATAACCATTCCATCATCTTTCATAAATCACAGGAAGTCTCCAGCTCTGATGCTACACTGATAACTTCAAGTGGTGCTAGTACTATTGTTCGACATGATGAAGATATACAGAATAATAACGATAATAATAGTGATCTTGACTTGGATGATCAAGACAACAGTGACAAGAAAAAAGAAAATGTCAACTTATTATCAGGAGCATGGACAATCATTGATGCACCAGAACAGGATTTCACACCACCCTGTTTTGTAGATATTTTAAAGGTTCGTATGTTTCATGATCTTCACTCTTATGGCAGTAGCCCCTGAGTAAGGAGCTACTGTATATTAGGTGGACCATCTGGCCCGGCCTTGCCTACTCAATTCATTGTTGTGAATTCTCATTTACTATTGTTTGATTGCATGCAGTTATTTTTTGATAGTTCCATAAAAATATCTCGTTTAGTTTGGAGGAAAATTTTGTAAAAAATTGAAGGGACATTTGAATAAATCAGCTTACGTATTATAATAATTGCTTGTGTTTTTCCATCATGTTTGTAGTTTGAAATGTTTTTTAATGAAAATAACACAATGAAAAGTTCTGCATGCAGATAATTTTCATCGGGAAATTACCCGAACAAGCACAAGGCCTTATTTTATCTAAACTTAGCAAGACAAACACAAATAAGGTTATGTCAACTTCTTCAATATCTTGTTATATTTGAACAAAGCAAAAATATCACATGACTCGCTGGTTAATTTTTGATCAAATGAGGGCGTGTCATATGTGTCTCCCATAAAATCAAGGATTTCGTAATTGTGGATGGCTGATTAATGATATCTGCATTGTTGACTTTTCTCATTGTGTCATTATAATTAGTCATGTGAACAGTTCCATGTGAACTAGTTGAACTTTTAATCGAACAGTGCATCTGCATTTCTTGCATGATTAAAATTACCCATCTGCGCAAAATGTTGGTTACTCTATGCTAACAATTTGTTATATTATATGGAATATATGGATGGGGTTTGTTATATTATATGAAAATATTTATTTGGTCTGGTAAGTATACTGACAGAAATAAGTGT
Source organism: Styela clava (assembly GCF_964204865.1). Lineage (NCBI taxonomy): Eukaryota > Metazoa > Chordata > Ascidiacea > Stolidobranchia > Styelidae > Styela > Styela clava. The sequence goes on from NC_135256.1 coordinate 17,817,945, forward strand.
GGGCTCATATCTAGCCAAATTTGACTTGAAAACTTCTTTTGGAGGGACATGTTCTGAAAGTTCAGAAGATTTCATTATATTAATTTTCATTGTATATTTCATCCAGGAACGTACAGAATCACATTTGAAGCACACTGTACGAGGTGTTAGTAGGTTGTTTGCACTTCATGTAAGTCAATGGATTGGATACTTTCTTGATGAAGCTCTTGGAACTCCTAATACAAAGAGTGTAACTAACAACCATTCATCCCCATGCCTCAACAACTTGACAGAGAGACTAATATTAGTGTTGGATCTACTGGCAACATGGACTCATAAAGAAGGTGTTAAGAGTCTTCATGAAAGCGTTTGGTGCCATATTATACAGGTGAAAATTGAAAATTTTAGTAAGCTTAGCAATTGGCATGTATTGCTTATGGTTTCCTCTAATATTTAAGTCTATTTGCCCGTAATGATTACCTCATTTCTATATGAATTGGACTGGTAACCATAACCAGTTCATGTAACCATTGGTTACAGCTTCTTTCATCATCAAGTCCAGGCAATGAGTATCTGGTAAACTATTCCAATGCCCAACATGGTAATCAGACGAGAAGCCATTGTTTGCCAAATGATTAGGCCATCTTATCAACTTTCTGGGATAAATGTGAAAAAATCCCAAGCTATCCATGTCTCTAGTCTTTGTTATTAAAACTCGCTATCCAACCTTTGCTCTATGAGACCCTTATTCTTCGATGCTCTGATTGTCTGCCTGTTTGGCTTGCTGAATCGTCTAAACATCGGGACCTATCTGGATTATATTTGTATCATAGGATATTCTGTTACCACAGTAATGTGCACTTGATCAAAAGTTCGGTTAATGTTTCGTTTCCATGGCAGAACTGAAAAATACGCCGATTGTTGTAAAATTTCCAATTTTCATAGTTTGTCCCCTTTGTCTCGTCAATTAGTCGGAATTTACAATTTTGAGAATGGTACCCTCCGCAGAAGACAAAAAACTTTTGAACAAGCTGTTTTTCATTTCCATGATCCACGATCCGGGGAATCTTCAGATAGTGAAAAATTTGTTTTAACTTTCAGTCACAATATACCACTATGCACTAATACAGCCTGGGCACATACTGGCTTGTTTCAAGTACTCTCTTGTTTATCTTTTCTTCAAAACTTGATATTTCTGCACCCAGGACATACAAGACAGGATTTGTGAACTAAAGACAGTGGAAGAAAATATGAAAAAAATTTATGCGAAACACATTCGGAAAGTTTACACGACAGTTATCGATACTTGGTATCATCATTATTCCAAACCAAATGGTGGAGATCTTGACTGGTTATCAAAAGATATTCAACCAAGCTTAACCATACTTGATCTGTACTGCATGCCAACACTCTCACTTGTTGGCGTTTACAACGAATGTAGACATGAACAGAATAAATATATGGTATGTTTTACTAATTATCTTTTGTTGTTTTTTAGTATTTACTGTTGATCAGAGAAATATCGTCTTTGCTTCTAGTGTTTTCAGAGTTGTTAAAATAATGACATTTGGAGACTTTTAGTCATGTAAATTTAAGAAGACAAGTTGGTTTTAATTTATTCAACAGAGTATTTATGCGCGTCAGCATGGCCTACCCAATTTACCCACCCGGGTGTGCTGGTTGGCATGCAATTTCAACCAGTTTAACTCTTTAACCATTATGCCACAGATTTAATTATTTAGTTGATGTGCTTAATTCAATATAGAAAAGTCGCCAGAAAGGCTACTGCTTTATTTTCTTCTGGGGGCCCAATGTTTTACTCCAGAATTTACAATTACCTTAGTAAGACACCATTCTGTTAACATTTGCTTTTTTTGCAGTGTTCGTTTGACTTTCGTGTTCGTGTATTTTAATATTGCTCTGGTTTTAATACATTATGGATTCAATTAAGGTATTAGAAATCAAATTGAATTTAAATGACTTCCAGCCACGTGTAACTAGAAATTCGTTATCCAGAAATTTTCATTCAAGCTACACAAAGTTGTTGCTGATAAATAATTGCCCTGTATCTAAATTTCATCAAAAAAGTTTCTGCCCTATTTCTATCAAGGAGATGTTTACTAGTGACCACACTCTTTGAATTTATTGTCTTTTGTGAAAAAGTTAAATAATATAATAGTTACCTAATCCAATCTTATTACCTCTTTTTAATAGAATGATCTGAGTTATCTGAACATTCGTCATCAAGTTGTGTTGTGCATGAGAGTAATGCAGGACAAAAAATCTTTCAGCGGTGAATTGTTGCATCACACGTTACTTACGACTGTAATTGAAAGCTTCTCAACTGTGGACGAAGGTAGGGTAATAAGTTATTATAGGATATTAGATAAAAAACTCAAACATAAAACGGTTTTCATCCAGTTTTGTCAAATGTTACTATTTCAGGTTTAATATGTGAACAGTTCATCATATCAATACATTGTAAAATCTAGTTACATAGACTTGATTGCAGAAATGATCTAACCATGGGTTATTTTTTCAAATTTTTTTATACAATTTGAGCCTGTGATATCAACATATTCAAGTCTACAATTATAGAATATTGCTTCAAATACATTAATTTTTTTTGTTAAATCGCTTTAATGAAAACTTGTCGTGGCATATCTTATTTTCTCCTGCATGGGCTCAAATCTTGTGAGAGATAATTTTGTGCAGAATTCTTGCCCGAAATTCTTGTGACCCATCATGCGGAGTTTTCCCCCATTCTCTCTACGTTGAATGCAATCATTGTTGCGTTAGATCGCATATATCCTTTCTTGAAAACTGAATTTTGAGTGTCAATCGTGTAACCTTATATGTATGGTCTTGTCCATTTGAAATAAAACGACATATTATACTTTTATATAGTCACACTACAATATTGCCAAATTTTTAATGTCATTTTTAGCTCGTAATGAAGCAAATAAATTGTGTCAAGAAATGCTTAATGTTCAACTGATTGAATTTGTCTTCAAAAAACAACGAAGACCTCACCTTCCTGATCTTATTCCTGTTCAATCAATATCTGGTAAGTATTTTATGTTAGAAGCTTCTTTCAGAGTCCTCCTCCTACTACTGGGTACTCCTCATACTCTACTGGGTTTGACATAACTAGAATACTACTGGTTTAATATAGCATACCTTACACACTGGGTGAGGTGGTCAGGCAGGTTTCTTTATAGTTCTTCCTCTTCACGAAACTCAAGAAATCTAACCGGTAACACCAATATAGTATAGGTGGATTTTTATTTAAATATGCAGGCAGGATATACTGCTCATTGCTTCATTTATGTGCGCTCTACTGACAAGGTTGTTATTGTTACCCAGAGCAATGGTTTTGAAAAGGGTCCGGTTTGTAGTTGAACTGGCTATGCTGGCATTCCAATTTAATAAATATGTTAGTGTCGAGACGTGATTAAACTACTTACCGTGTTTCCCAGCGAAAAAGTGTACCCGTAAATAAGACGAGGTCCATTTTTAAGCCTGAAAAAATGGGTTTTTGCATATAACCTGCCAGTAAGTCGGGTTATAACTACGGGAATATAAAACTGTCTTTATATTTTAATCTAATTGTGGTAATCTCGCGATTGCGTCTACCATAAAAGAACATTACCTAATACATAATAAGGCGACACCAAATAAATGAAAAATATCATACTCGCCTAATAAGACGACCCCCCCCCCAAAATCAGGCCAAAAATTTGGGTCTAGAAAAGCGACTTATTCGCCGGGAAATACGGTATATATTCAAATAGCTTCTTAAAACTTATCCTTTGTCAGAGTGGAGCTGACCTACCCACTTATTCATGGTTCTTTTATTTCTTTTCTATTTTTAAAAAATTGTGCATTTTTATAATATTTTAACTTTTTTTTTTATCAATTTCCACTTCCACCAGTAACAGTAGATGATTCATTGGTGAAGAATCGAGCAGAATCCGATAGCACTGGAAGTTCAAGTGTTGATAGTGAAAATTCACTCGAATCTGAAGAAAGTTCGTTTTCGACGGATTCAGAAATGAGGACTGAATTTCACCCTGATTCAGATCATTTCTACAAGTTTTCAGAGAAAAGATTGCCTCTGAGCATTTTAGATGATGTTGTAAGTGGATATATTTTATGGAATAGGATTTTCATATTTATCTTGAGATAGGGGAATACCAAAAAGACAGCCTAATCAGACATTAAACCACATTACAAACCATGTCTTGTCCAATTAGGAGTATGTTACTCACCGTGGCCGGTTAAATAAACAAACCTACAACAACGAGGGATTGAGTAATCCTCTTACCTATAATTGTGGCCCTTGACATCAAGTAATCAAACATCCTTTACAATTTATCAGCATGTCTCAATAAAAAGATATATCATTAGATATTAGTGACTGCTTATACGGGGTCTTGTTTTGAGTAAACGGCTTGAATAAGTGTCGTATGAAAAATCGCAAGTTCCATCCACCTTTTTATATCATGAATTCTTGTTCGAACAGAAACGAGCAACAGATTGTCCCACTGCAGAAGAAGCATCGTTTTTGGAGGAACTTCTTCTGAAACGAAGTTCAGCAGACAGGGATGCAAAATTATTTCTTATTGAAAAAGGTCTTCTAAAACGAGGAGTGTTCGGGACTTGCTTTTTGTGCTTCCGATAAATTTTCAAAGTTGTTATCAGTGATATGTCCTGGATTGTGATGTTTGAGTTGTTGAATTTTTCATTTTTTGCCTTAAATTCATGTTCGATCAGCAACACTGCAATCAAATGTCGAATTATTTTTTTGTTAAATGACAAAAAGAATATTTTTTCGTGCTTGAAAACTTACTGCGACAAAATTTGACATACTCAGAACTTTTGGCATTTTTAATTTGAGTAAAATGGTTTAGAGACATCGATATACATTATATCTGATTTGTATGGAGAAAAACAGATTATTTGGTGTGATTTTTCCCGTCCTTGTTTGCACTCAAAAGAAACTTTAAATTTTGACAATCACTTGTAATATTTACTGTAATTTCGAGGTAATTATTATGAAATGTATGTCTACGAATTTTTCTCAAAAATTTTGCCAAAATGTAATTAATAATAGAATCAATTGATTCATTGACATGAGGTGCTTTTTTCTTATGTATGCTATTTCAATTTAAACTGTTTTTGATTTTTTTTCTATGAACTGTTGTACTTATTAAATGCAAGTTGCATTGTAAATACTGACTGCCAAATATTCATTATATCATTGTTATTATATGCCTATATGCAATTTTCTTGTTTTTAATGCACTGTAAATATCTTTGAAAACATTTTTTCTTAATCAATGTAATTGTCATGAACCTATATCCAGTATTTTTGTATATTATATTTTAGTGTTGTTCAAATTTTCTTTTTATACTAAAAATTATGTTTTAGTATCAAATTTTATATTGTATTAAATTTCCTCGGCCTGACAGATGAAGTCATTATTGTTCATTTTTTACTTCAACCTTTAAAAATAATCCAAATATGCACTTTATGTTCATGAGTTCCATAGAAGTATAGTGTTAGATTTTCGATAAATCAATCAAGTTGCTGTGTTTTTCCTATATGTTAATAAATGCTTATGATTTGCAGTAAATTAGAAACTGCTGGTTTTGAGGCACTTTTGGGATTCGTTTTATTTTATGCATTGTAAAAAGTTGCTTTTTTTCTTATTTTATTGATAAAATTTGTACAAATGTGTGTATTGTGTTATTTTCAAGCTAGGAGCTAAGTATAGACCTCTTGCGCCGAATTTGGACTCGCATTGTCTCATCAACAAAATCTGACACCAGTCTTGTCTTCGACTACATTTGTAATGTGGATGTTTTTGGTATTTCATATGTGGAACTGATGATATCCTGTGATTTGTTAAATAATTGAGTGTTTTTCCAGTGTGGACACAAAATCAAACTATTCTTCAAGATGGTCACATATGTTGTAAAATATCACTGTTTCGAAATTGGTACATGGTTGAAACCAATTTGTGTATTGTAGTTAAGAGCTTTGAAGCAGCATTGTGGAAAACCTCCATTGCGATTTCTTGGTACCATGAACAGGAATCATCTCAATCTTCTTCTACCGATGTTGAGTTGGACCAAAAAATAGGGAATTTCAAAGAATTGCCATTAACGAACTGCCCCTTATTTATTTAATCGATCATTATTTATAGTTGTGAACAGTGGAGCATGGTTCCCCAACGTCTACTCCCATACCTCCTATTTAGGCTTACCAGTCCCGCTTTTTAGCGTCTTGTCCCGATAAAGTCAGCCAAAAGTCCCGCTTTGGCGTTCAGCCATCCAGTGTATTACACGAACATTACTTACTGAAGGTGAATGCGTTATTTTGTTTGTTTCGTTGTTTCCCACTAACATTGTTAGCGAACGTATCACATGTAAAATCAATTCTAATTGGTCCTGTTTGGACATTTACATGAATGTAACATTGAACAACGTCTTTTTGAAGGTGGTATCTACAAAAAATCATGCTTTGGCCAATAAGTAAATTCGCAATGCTTGAAAACGGCAGACTATTTCATTATTCTTTATTCCTTTTGCTGTACATAAAAAAATCTAAATTCAGATCATTTGTATTGTTAGCGTCTATTCCTTTCTATTTTTCGAACTGAACCCGATATTTAGACAGAGAATATGTGCATGAACTCTCGATGAAAATATGGTCAATGGAGACAGCCGGGATGGCTTTAAATGTAGGCCTATGTAGTAAAATCGGAAACTGTAAAGTTACAGAATCACAGCTAAGGGGGTGTGTCTTTGGAGGCGTCCCGCTTTGAGGTAAAAAAAATATCCTATTTGCTACTGACCATGGCACAACATTTACATGAGATAGATATTTCAGATCTGTTATCCCGATTGGTGATTGGTCACCATGTAAGAAGCCATATGAATAAATTCTAAGTAGGATTGCTATAAAACTAACTAAGCTTGTTTTCAGATAGAAAATTTAACCTAGATACCCTTGTTTTCAAAAAAGTTTGAATTGTTAATGATTAAGTTTTAATGCAGAGGAATAAAAAATTGCTTTGAGAACATGATTTATATATGTTATTAATTAGATTAATTAAAAACCCAAAAATTATTTATAAGATAATTGCAACGATAAGTGGAAATCTTAGGTAGCAATAAAACATTTAATCAGTAATTTTTCATAGAACTTTCCAGCATAAATGCAAGATCTTCTTCTGTTTGTGGCCTAGGTGCAATCTTGGTAACTCTCTCCTGTGGAATGGTTCCTTTAACCAAAGCAGGAATATCACTAGAGCTGTAACCCAAAGCGGAAAGCCCATCAGGCACCTGTCAAGATTGAAGATATCATCAGGGTTATAAAATCGGTTTCTATTCCAACCACTTCATTTGAAATTACTTTCTAGAGGAGCAGTTTATGAATAATGGGGAAGGGCCAATTAGTTTCAAATCAAGAATGATTTTGATAATTACTGAAATAGTAAAAGGAGAGTTTGAGATCAGGAACATTCTGTTTCAAATCGGTGTTAGGTTTATCGGATAAAAACAAAAACTACTTTTTGACCACAGTAGTCTGAAAGCTCCAACTAATTCTTTTTTAAATTATCAAAGTCATCAGATCTGATCCCTGTCATTGAATGATGATAATAGAAGCAACGAATTTTGATATTCTACACTTTCGGATGACAAATAAATAAACATTGTGACCATACCTCTAAGTCTTGCATGTATTTCGTTACGATATCAGCAAGACAGTTTCCAGCATCTTCACGTTTGACATTAGTGACGTCAGCACCAAGTATCGCAGCTGCTTCCAGATGTCTATCAGGACATGCTGGACCACAAAAACGAAAAACAGCAGGAGCTGTGATGACAACTGATAGACCATGAGGCTGTAAAAATTTGTTAGTATTAAACATAAATGTAATTACATTTCTAATGATGACTAAAATTTCCGTTGAAATATCATCTTTTGGACAATGATAATTTACGATTTATAGTTAGGTGCATAAGCCAGATTTACTAAGTATACTTCAAATCCCATACCGACCACCTACACCAGGGTGAAACCAATTAGGGCTTCATCATTTTACGCAATGGCAATTGGCCAAGAGTTCATACATCGATAAATCAAAAAGCAATCCTCCACCACAGGATGAATATAAAAACACCCTTTTCAAAAGTTACATGCATTAAAATCTTACCACCAGGGGATGATCTGTATCATAATCAGAAGATTTGAATGATTTCACAAGACCAGAAATTGGATATGACATTCCGTGACTAAAATCAGAAAAGAATAAAAGTTAATTATTTTAGTATAGATAATTGATATTATACAAAAAATAGAGCTGAAACCTTTTTAGTTGAGTTGCTGTTAAATGATCAAAACAACTTAGAATGGCAAAATATTTAGTGCTGTGTTGAGGATCGAGGTCTCAGAAGATTATCAATTTATGTGATATAATAATACAGGGTGTTCATGAAGTCTTGTATTTGATTGGGGTAAAAAGAACTTTGATGTGCTTCATGCACCTAATGATGGCACATAAAAGTGTATTGAACGTAACATAAAACAAAGCTGGTAAAGATGTATTTTGATTTATACCAAAATTTTGACTGTAACATTAATTGTGCACATCTCCTATAACTGGCATGTATATAAAAGGGAGATCATGAAGAACAGTTTGCTAAAGATAATCATATTTGCCAAAGAGGTAATCATTTGCAACAATAGTGAAAGTACTGCAGCTGCATATATTCCACACAATTTCTTGCATTGCTTTTTGAATATATCTTGTACAATTTGTGTTACTCACCACAGATGAACACCTGCATTTCCGAACCCTATTCCAGCAAAAACACTTGCAAGATGCATCTCCGATCGTGCTTCTAAATTTCCTGGATCTCTGACTGCATCACGAAGATACAATTTACAAACATGCAATGCCTGTTTCGTCCATACATCACTGAATTTAGAGAAATGGTAAAATAAATGCTATTCGTTTTATAAAACAAAACCACCATCAATTTAGAGGACGTGGATTAATGTGTTGGCTTAATCACATGGTCAGGTTCGCTGTGTCATTCAATTACCAGTTCATGATAGGTAAGCCAATATGTAGAAAGGGAATGTTCAAATACGAAAACATTCAATTGCAACAATGGTAGAATTAAACCTCCACTGGGTTTGGGCTTACTAAAAACAATTCGCATGTTAACGAATATATGACTGCACAGGGGTTTCTGAAACTGAGACACCAAGCGATTCTCTGGGGACCCCAAGCAAAGACCCACACTGAGTACTGTTCGCCATAATTTTGTTAATTTAAAGTAAATTGATTGTGATTTGTCACGTGTGATAGGGTTGGTGGACTCTTGTAAGATAGTTCATCTAACTACTGGTTGATTTCAGCTTTCTTCACCATCCCAGTCCATGCATCTGAAAAAGTTACCTGGCAAATCTGATAAAATAACTGTTCTGACACCTAATATGGATTATCAACAGGGCAAAATATCAAGTATATTTATCTCATTTACTTTGCATATCTATATGAAAAGTCCTAAATCTTATCCTATCAATTTTCCTAGAACGAATGTCTTTTGAACAAATGTTTTATAGTTTCAAAAAGTACAATTAATGTTGTTTGTTGAATGCAAACAATAGACCAATATTCATTATCTGTCTGTTATTCCTTTACCTGATTGGGTTGCTTCCTTGATAAGCTGGTCTATAGAGTGGATTGCTGGGCCTTGGTTTCCTTTCATTGAACGGGATTGCAGTATAGGATTCGAGAGCATGACTAAAATATATAAGAAGTTGATTGAAATAAATGTTATCCTTATTATTCAGTCTAGATTGATACCTACTATGAGGATATTTTCGAATAGGCTACTAATTGACCTTACAAATAACCATATCATTTGAATAAATCAATCCGAAAATCACTTTATAATAAAGAAACAAAGTTAAAACTTTACAGACTTCTTTAATAAGATTTTGAATCAGTAGCCGGTAGTTTATTTTTTCACCACACAGAAAACACACTTTGCACGAATAATATACCGTAAGTAAAAAAGGGTAAAATGGCATTTCAGGGCAAAGGAAGGTACGAAAAAACATTACTAATTTCAAGCAGCTAAATAAAGAAAAAAAATACATTAATCTTACAAACCAAGAGCCACACTACTAAGGGGAATGTGAGAAAAGTTGTGATATGGCAATTTGTAGAAAAATGTAGGTACCCCATGCATGGTAGTGTTTTGGTATAAACTTCATAAACTTAATCAGATCATGATTGAAATAAACAAATATTGAATACCATAAAACGTCAAATCCAGAATAACAAGTCACTCGATTAGGCATGGACTGTAATAAGAGAGGATCAACTATTCCTAATGTTGGCCTCAATGCTCTGTTTGCTATTCCAGTTTTAGCTTTTGTTGGCAGATGATCAAATATAGCAACCCCAGTTGTTTCACTTCCAGTTCCTGCCGTTGTTGGTACTGCACAAAGATTATATAGGATATTCAGAGAAAAGCTAATTTAGTATATGATAAACTAACGGCCCAGATCTAGGAACCGGCCCTGATTGTGCATCGGACTACCTAGCCAGATAATTTTTTATGAAGGATTTATAATCTTTTGCTCTGAATAAGGGTCTAAAAAAGCAGCCACCCATATGAAAGAAGATGGTTCATTTGACACCCTGGGTGGGGTGATCAGCATGGGATTTAAAACAGATTTTAACCTGCAATATCATCAAGCTCATTATAGTTAATTCTTTAACGCTTCAACCACTTTTTGCCCAGTTTCGTTTTCTGTGATGCACATTTCCGAACAAAGCTCTATGTAAGCAGACATCTTACACATAAACCAGGAACAAACAGTATCTGTCCTGTTCAGCATAACCTGCCTTACTTATGTAGACACCTCGTGCAAGATGGTCACTAGAGAGACGAGCGGGAACCCAAGATATACAACTTAGTCAACAACCCACTAGTGGACCATCATTTGCGCAAAAATTTGCACACTTATTGAAATTTAAAAAAAGTATCGTGGTAAAGATAAGTAAAGGATTTACTTGCAATAAGTGGCTTTAAAGGATCGACCACTGGCTTTGCTTTTCCAATTGGAGCGTTCACAAAATCCAGAAGTTCAGCATCAGGACATGATGCATATAGATTAGCAGCTTTACAAGTATCAATTACAGATCCTCCACCGACAGCAAGAAAACTGTCAAAACCTCCTGCTTTTGCAAAATTGATAGCGTGCTGAAAACTGTAAAAATTAAATATATAGTAATACATACCCAGTTGAATCTTATTTACCTATAATAAAACCAGGATTGCAATGCCTCAAGTTGGCAATAACAATGAAAAACAACTATTCATGGTATATTACTTACCGTATGTGCAATAGCTGCATTATGCACAAACAATTTTTTTGAAGTATGAATTTTGACCAACTGAAGCCAAGTTTCCAAAAGTTAACTTCGCTTTTATTACTTGTTCAAAACATTTTCGTTCAATAGTAAGTAACAAAATTACCTTCCATCAGTAGGTTCAACTCTTGTTTCATCATAAACTGTGTATTTGACATTTTCGCGATCTAATGCTTCGCAAATATCTTTCATTGGAGCTAATTTAGCAATCTAAAGATAATTCAGAATCTCCAACACTATTTATAGAAAAAGGGTGAGAATGAATTCTCAGTTATTCTACAATGATTGGAATTGGAAGATAGAGGAAGCTGTAACAATGGGCCCAGCATTCCTCACTCCAAATCACCAGTTGGATGGCAAGCGTGTTCCTCAAGCACAGTCTAATGCACCACCATTTAAACATGATCCGCTGTCATAATCAAGCAAAATATATTAAATCAAATGTCTGTGCGATGACCTGGTGGTTAAAATGTTTGGTCCAACCATGTTGCCATCGCAGGTTAACACCTCGGTTTCAAATCTCACCCACTACCCCACTCATCATGTAATAAATTGGGTAGGCAACACGAACCGAAAAGATTTTAGCTTTCTTTCCAAACTATAGTAGATACATACTTAGAAGTAGCTACTTGTACAAAGCCTTGTTCAGAGTAAAAAACACACATAAATATGTCATATAAAAAGGAATTAACATATTTATAAAGATTGATTCATTACAATTGATACTAACATTTTTATCTGTAACTACACAAACATTTTTTGCTCCCATGTTCTTGAAATCCATTCCAACCTCTTTTGAAACTCCCAGTCCATACCGTATGTTTGAACAAGCCATCTAAGCCAAAAAAAACGCTGTTCATACATTGCAGAAATCAACATTAAATATACGGTAACATTATTTAGTAAATAGAAATATGCAAGAAAACTTAGTGGGAGCGATGGCATGGGGAATTATAGTGCTGTGTTCAATCTCAGAGCTCACCATCATACTCAGGGTGAAAAAAACTGAGTAGGCAATGCCAAACTGAAATGACTTTGGTTGTTACAAAGTATAGCATCCCTCATCTATCAGTGGATGCTTGTACAAAGCCTTGGTCTGAAGGGGAGGCATAAAAACATTGTATAAAAATCCATGAAAAATTTGTTACCTCGATCGCATATTCTGCGTCTCCTGTACATATTAAATATAAATTTTCAGTATAATGATCAGAAATAAAAAAAAATATCATTTAATATTTCCTCATCTTGATTAAGATATGTGCATCCTAAGCTATTTGGACAATATTTAAACACATATTGGAAACATTTTTCACATCACCGATACATATTAATTCCATTTAAAAAACTGCCTGTATAAGGCATGACAGACAAAATTCGGAAAATATTTCCCATTAACAGCTGCAAAGATGGATCCCAATTCATGAATAAAAATTGTCATCTTCTAAGAAATGATGATATAAATTGACATGACAATAAAAAATAATATCTGAAAAAAGTATGCCCTCTTACCACTGGCTGAATGTTGCTGATTTCTGAATATTCTGAAACAAACAAAATACATGAATAATTAAACCTTGCCAATAGGTAGAAATAGGGAAGATAACACAAATCTACGAATTTAGCAACATTGCTTTTAGGTTAAACATCAAATTCGATTTAGTACAATCAGTACACAAAATTTGAAAATATGATTGTATATGACTGTATTAGCCTGTTCTCCAAGCTTAATTTGAATAATTTTTCAAGAAATTAAGAAAATTAGAGCTATCTTATTCATAAATGTCTATTTTTGCAACAAATCATGATATTTGTCAAAGGTTATACTCCACAGGTATATGCAATTGATGCTTTCGAAAAAGTTTTATTAAAAATTCAGGAAATCAAAATTCTCCATAATAAAATATATTATATTCATAACTGCATTTCTTACCCCACACTACTACGATGAAGAGTCTTCAATAGATTGCTACTTTTTCTAACAGCCGCCATGATTTTTTGTTCCTTTCCGCTCTAAGCAGATAAATCAAATGAAAGTCAACAACACGTGTCAGCGATTCCTCATAGACAAGGATCCAGACAGTGGCAAAGCCGCCGATAACCAGAATTTGCAAGTTCATTGCAGCAGCTGACGTGTTTGTTTACTCCGACACGCTTGGCTTAAAACACATGTTTACGTCAAGAGTTACGTTTTTGACGTCGATACGTCAAAATAAAAATTAGCATAGCATCACTGTATCATGCTTGATTTTGTGTTAAAAAACTTTGACGTTTTCCTCATAAGATGATCGCGTATACTGCGTCGAGAGCCACGTTTCTACCCAGCCTTTCCGCTGTTTATTTTGTTCCACTTGTTGACGAGGGACTCTTAGTCTGTCTTTATATTGGTACAGTCTAGCAGATTAAAGGTCGACATGGTTTTGAAATATATTGTCTTTGTGATTTTCACATTTTTAAATAGTGTTTGCTACGCTGGTGTCATTCACCAAAAACTTAACTTGGGCAATTTTACAGGTAAGCTTAGAGTGCAAACTATATTGTTCTAATAAATAAATTTACTGTCTGAAATCAGGAAATGGTGAAAATCTATTCATGAATATATATTCAATGATTTTTTGTTTTGATATATTATTGTGCCATATCTGCATATTGTCTTTGTCAAATAGGGATAAGCTTTATTTAATTACGAATTGCAGTATTGGTATACTTTCATTTCGCTTAGCCATAATTGATAAATAGCATTCTCAAATTAGCTGTAATTCTGTAATTGGCTTGAATGTGATAATAGCCCACAATGAGAACAATTTAGCTAGATAAATCAAGTTTGATTTGTATATTTTAAATTGCGTTAAAAGTATTGCCAGATACTGAAATGCCGTCACCCTGACTTTTGTGTGCTTATTTTTTTTTTGGTCGGTGGGCATATAAGTTTTGCTCGCCTCCCAGGTATCTTTACATTTTGTCTGTCTGTTTACTTTCTGTGTTGTTTTGTCAATGAGCCGAAATAAATAATTGATTGATATATATATCTAGTAATCTATCAGCACTCCTTCCGCACATAATTGGGTGCTAAACTTTCATAAAGAGGACTTTATATGTCTATTTAAAGAGCTTGGCTGTTCGTTTACTAGAATAATTTCTGTCATACTTTATCTGATCTGAATTTCTCACATAATCACTTGAATAAATCATTTATTGTTCGAAAACATACAGGTGGGAAAGAGGATGCATTAGATAACCAGGATCTTGGTCCTCCAGATCATCTTGATGCTGTGAAGTTTGAACGAGATGGGGATATGAATGCAGAATTTTATCACGAAATATTTCTTGGTGAAGAAAAACATCATTTTCATGAAAAAAAAACAAAAGAAGATAAGTTGAAAAAACTTGAAGAAATTTTTCGCAGGTTAAATCATAAATGTTGTGAATGTAGACAGAGTTTTGAAATTTACTTTTGTCTTGTTATTTCCCTGACAGAGGGGACTAAAAATGTCACACAATTAATTGTGAAATTTGTATAAAGTCGCACCAGTGGACCTTTGCAAACTTGCCGAAAACAGCCCATTTTGAGCTTGTTTCACTTATGAACTAATAGAAGCAATCACTTGCTATAGCACTATTAGCATGCTTCATGATATTTACGAGAGCAAGTGAGCTCATAAGTATTCTTGTATGATGGTATGTATCCATGTTAATGTTTCATATAAATTGTAACTGGGGCTGTGGAAATAGAGATTGGAATCAGAGCAGTTGTATT
Organism: Styela clava; assembly: GCF_964204865.1. NCBI lineage: Eukaryota > Metazoa > Chordata > Ascidiacea > Stolidobranchia > Styelidae > Styela > Styela clava. Next base: position 17,833,145 of record NC_135256.1, read on the forward strand.
TGACTCTCTCTGGCGTTGGAAGTCTCAATTTTCAACTTCTTTAAATAAACGAGTTGAATTACAATATAATATTAACACAAAATTGAATGATACATACAGTGGTGGGATTCAATTTTTTTGTCAGCCGGTTCCATCGCAAAAGTCATATTTTTCACCCGGTTCTGTTACAAAAAGTCATTGACAGTAACCAGTAAAGCTAACCGCATCGCTGATCTCATAAAATTTCGTGAGAGGGTTCTATAGAACCGGCCGAATCCCACCACTGGATACATACGCCTAAGTTTTCTTTTATGATTTTAAAAGCCATATCGGATCGGATTTGTATATGTTAAAATGAAGTCTCAGTCAAATGAAATTCTTTTAACACTATTGGGCCCTGATAGTAACCTGGAGTAAAAAAGGTCATGGCTATGACTTTTTGCGAAAAGTAATTAACAAAAAATTGAAACTATTTTATGAGGTCATTTCGAACATGGGTTAGAACAAGCATCCACTGAAAAGTCGGCAGCTACCATTTTTAGTAGGTGTGGGTTTTTTCTATTCTGATATTGCCTGACAAAATTATTACACCCAGTTGATGATAGGTATGGAGATTGAACCAGAGATCTTGAGCTTGTAATGCTGTAAAGTTCTAACCATTTTGTACAATTATTTTGTACGTTTTTCTCCTATACTTGACCTATTTAGAATAGAAATCCTTAATTAGATTATATTATCACAGGGCTGATGTCACCAATGATAATTATATTGAGGAAGGTGAATTGCATGCTTGGATAATGATGATGGTTAACGATCACATGAAGCAAGCAACAACTGAAAGCGAGAATAAATTTAAACTTATTGTTGGAGAGAAAGCTACTGTTGTAAACTTCGAACAATTTCACGCTGCTTTCATTAAATCTTTGAGGTATAATAATCATGAAAAAAGTGGTCACTATAATATATTCTTTTTGTATTATTTTGGTTACATAACCAAGATGTCTTGTCTTCAACGGAAATATATTAGATAATGTAATTCCAATCATCTTGAATTATTGTGAGCAAGTCAGTGTTGTTGAACAATTCAACTTGGTGAATGACACTTTGTACTAAGCGTTGAAACACTTATGATCATTATTCACTACCATACAATCTCACAAGGGCAATTATAGGCAAGAAAATTGCTGGACTCATTCCCAAACTTGTGAACTAGCATGAGACCATAGTTCGTCGTATTATTAGGCCATATTATCTCCCTCAGTCCCTTGTGTTATATATAAAATACTATTCCAAACGTATTTGTAGTTGTGAACAGTTTTGACATAGATATATTGCTTTATTACAGTTAAACTTGTCAAACACTAAAAATTTCATTTTACATCTAGGAACTTCAATGCTTCTCATGATGGTAAAAGTAAATTCAATCAGCAGTATATTGAAACCAGATTACACACGATCAAAGAGGAATGGGCGAAGGTTGGTATATATTAATTTTCTCACTGCTAAGCATCTAGGATAAATGTATGCAATTATTGAATAGAATGTCTGGTCAAAATAACCCTCTTATTCAATCAGGTGAGACTTCCTTTTCTTACTCATCCTAACTATATTCTACCATTTTACTCTAAATGGCTTTTTAGCAATCAACGAAACCCATCTATAATAGTCATTAAGAGCAATTATCCATTTGGTTTTTCCAGGCCGATTTAAATAACGATGGAAATCTTTCTAAGAAGGAATTTCTATTGTTTCAACATCCAGAGATGAGTAATGCAACTCTCATGATTGCTTGTAAAGATTTCATGGAAGAGAGAGGTATTTCGCTTGCTAAACTTAACATTAATTTGTGTCGGTGTGACACTTTGACTTTGCGGTTGGCAGAGTATTGTAACAAATTAGTTAATCGGTCTAGAGCAGGGATGTGCAACAGTCGGCCTGCGAAACCATTCAGTGTGACCCTTAATACCACTCAGATTTATCCCCATCAAGCATAACATCCCACAGTCAAGCTAAATGTCTGAAAATGGTTATATGGCCCATCAACAAAAAATGTCACACACCCCTGGTCTAGAGAAAAGATTACCCATTTGGGCCATGGATTACTGTGTTTAGTGGTCACTGGGTTCGTGTTCTTGTGATGTGGTTTTTGTACTATCGAGTTATGCCTTTTGATATTGATTATTTATCTTACCCTAGATATGAATATTCATGTACAGTCTGATATGTACTGTCTACATCTGCCACCTCTCTGAATTCTTTTATATCTTGTAAACAAAAAAATCTCTTGTTTTTAGATTATGATTCGAATAATAAACTTGATGTGAAAGAGTTTGTATTCGGATTTCCTGTTGGTGATGATATAAATCTAGATGATTATGCTGATGGAGATGATCTTATTCGAGATAAAATTCATCAGTTCAGAAAATATGTTGATGTGGATGGAGATGGATTTCTTACACTTGATGAATTAATGGTAAATATTTATTTTGTGTATTGTTCGTGTAAATTGTTCCAGAAACAAAAGTTGAGCAGAAGTTTCGAAGCCACACTAGAAGATAAAGTACATAATTCGTGACGAGAGAACCAAATTAGTTTATTCCACATTCTAAGGTTTTGAGAAAAATAGTTTGCTTCTAATTTTGGTAGGTTTCTGCACATTTTAGGGAGTTTCTAGTGGGTTTAAAAATGGATATAAGGTATTTCCTAAAATCAAAACATGTTTAAATGATGGCCCATGATCTATAATGACAGAAGATGAAAAATTCTACAGAAAGGCCACTGTTAGAAAATGAAACAGCAAATTTACATAGAACTCATTTTTATCCTTTTTCATTTTATTTTAACCAAAGTCTCCAATTGGATACATTACTTGTGAAAGTTCTGACTAACTGTCACATCAGGCATTACCGAGCACAAAATCAATCAGGGCATTATTTATATGAATGCCCCATTTTTTAAAATACTAGATTCTTAAACATGTACTCAATTTTTAGGTGTATCTCGATCCATTCAGCAATTTAAATGCAAGGAATGATGCTCATGATATGATGTTTTATGTTGATTCTGATGCAGATGGTAAATTAACACTAGATGAAGTGAAGCAAGCTAGTGAATATTTAACAGGAACAAAACTATTTGATGCTTCTTCCTTTTTTCATAATGAGCTATGAACTATTGCAAGTAATTGCGACTTGAGAGTTCCAGTGTAGAAAGGTGTATTTATGTTATGTGTAGCGACTAGCTGGTATATCAATCAACTTTTTCGATTACTGTATTGTCTACTGCAGTGGTTCTCAAATGATGGGGCGCACCCCACAAGGGGGCGTGAAGATAATTAAAAGTAAAAATATTTTTTAGATTAGATCTTGCCAGTCTTATTTTGGATATTTACGTTCCATCCACATGTTTTTTGGATGAAACATACTTCGCCGTAATATCTGTTATTTGTAGCTTATTGTTAGGGGTGGGGCGCAAGACTTCAAATTCTAAATGGGGGCGTGACTTAAAAAGTTTGAGAACCACTGGTCTACTGCAATAGGTCAGGTCCATGGCTAGCATCTGCTTATCAGTGAGAATGCAGAATACAACCATAACGCTGCATGTCTCCTTATATATTTTTGTTAGTTATAATATTTTGCCTTATAATAGTGCTATATGCAGTTTATGTAATTTTTCAATTTACCCACTGTATTGATAATGAAATGCTATGTTTGGGATGCAATAAAATTTAGTAAGAAATCAAGACTATTTACAAACTTGAAAAGACATTTTGAATTATTTAGACTTGAATTTAGTGGTGTAAGTAATGGGAATCGACCTGGAGTTTTGAGATATTGACAGCGAAAAGTATTGTTTGATGTCAGGAGAGAAGCATTGAGGTGAAAGGTAAAAGCATATCCAATCTGATTTGATGATAGATTCGATTGGATTTCGATAGTGACGCATGAAGGCTTTGAACAAGAGGACCCGGTAGGATAAAAACCTGGCATAGGAACAGCCAGGAGGCACATTAGAAATATGTAGTCCCCGCCAATTGCTCCATGAAAAACGCACTTATTACAATGGACCATGCTTCAACCCTCCCAACAGCTTCACCGCATCACATACATCAGTGAAAGTAATGTGGCTAAATTGTTTTGTAAACCTGTGTTTGGACCATCTCTTAGTTCACAAGCCTGTTCACAATGCAACCTGACTGAAAATACCCAGGAGAAATATAGAAATGTGAAATCATGCAGAATAAACCAGACAATTTATTAGAATTAACCTATTATAATAAACAGGTACACAAATTCCGAACAGGGTATTTGTACATCCATCTAATCTGAAGCAGCTGCTTTAATATTGTTTACACACTAAAATGGGTGCGCTCATCATGCAAAAAGATTTGGTTCATGCTTCCTTCACTGAGTTCAAGTTTTTGTCCTTTTACAGATCTATGACATAGAGATGACATTGATCATCAACCCTCAAAAAATCTAGGTATCTCGCTTCCTAGAATTACTTTTCGGTCGACACCATTTTTATCAATAGCAGCAAGTCTTATTACACCTCCACTTGATCCATCTCTGTTCATAGCCAATGCCAAAGCTGGAATTCAAAGATCAACATATATATATGCTTATTTTAAATGTTAATACCAAGTGGCCTAGTAAAAATGTTGGACTCAACAATGTTGGTGTCACAATTTAAAATTCATGGTCACCCAGAGTAGTAAATTGTGTAGGCAATGCCGAACTAGTCCTTCGATATAGAATAGCCATTCACATACGAAAGGCATATAGTACATACATACATTGTACAAAAATACTGATTTCAAGGGATCTGCAAGTGAGCTCCATTTGCTATGGTATCAACAAGGACTATCGCAGTAGATCCATTAAGTCTTAAGAATATATTAAAATATAGTTTTAGAATGTTTTCATACCATTTGCCGTGAACTTAAGGCATTGCTCCTTGGTCATATTTTCTTTAAATGTTGAATCAACATGCCCATAAATATATGTGCTACCTGAACCTCCGATTGAAAATGGTTGTCTTACAAACATACCTCCAAGTGGGACAGTGTACACCTAAAAAATTAAACAAAATACATGAGGTTTTTGCACGAGTTTTTTTTGACAGTTTTGGAGTGGCAAGAATCCAGAAACGTTGCTTAAATTTGGTGAGAATACTTTTAAAATTAGAACTAAGATACCAACAGTGTTGCAGTCAAAAATATTAATAGTATTATAGTATCAATAATCGATGCAAGGCAGAGATTGACATTACCTGGCCTCCTTCCTTCGGATCCCAACCAGCAACAATAATACCAGCTAATAGGCTATCACGATTGGTGTAACACATTCGATGAAAAACTTGTGCTGCTGTTCTAACTCGAGGTAAACTGTCCATTTCAATCCTGCAAAAGGATAGGATTTTACATATTTATCCCAGTGGGAGAGGAAAAGCGATAAGACGGCTTGACCATATGGCGAACCACAGCCTCTCGTCCGGTTACCATTTCAAGTTGGGTATGGGATTAGTTAATTATTTGTTTGTTTTCGGCATGAACTTGATGGTGGAGGAAGCCGTAACCGACCAGCGGTTACGTGACCCCCCCTACGGCGGCGAGGAGTCCAGCAGTCCTCTCGCACATAACTAACTTATTTACTAATAATTAAAACACAATCAGTATAATGAATGATTTCTATTCAAATATTTAGACCTAATGAATAATACGATGACTTGAAGAAATAGACATCTCCAATCTTCATCAAAACCAATAGGTCGTAATACAAACCCGTTTAATTCAACATGAGCTGCAACTATATCCGCAATTGCTTGTGTATCAGCAGCAGAACCTGATCTGCAGCAGAATATTCTTTCATGTATCGGCGTAAGTTTGTCTGTCACACGATTCGCAATGTATGCTCTTCAAAGAAAAATATAATAAAGTGTGTCAATTCTGTATGAGATAAAAACTATATTTTTTTCGGTTTTTACAAAGCAACTCCACATGATCGATGTAAAATATCAATAGACATGCAATATGATATGTTAATTGTCAAATTCGGATGATCCAATGCTTGAAAAAAGCTTGTGTTTAAACAATATGAACCCATTTTATATAAAAATCAATCAATACCCAGATGTTGTTCTTGAATCTGCTCCGATAACAACACCCCCATCAAACTCTACCGCCATGATGGATGTCTGAAACAAAACTAAAAGTGAGTAAAACCTCTAGGAAGTTTGAATCATGGAAATTTTCTTGAACAAGAAAACTTGGGCTAACTACAAATCTAGTATGGATGCCATTTCCGCATTTGCCAGTATACATATAACATTATATCAAGCCCGTAGCTGTATAACCCATCACTGTATCATATGTTGGCTAGAATGTCTGAATGTGGGATAGTCTATATTGCAGTATTCTGTCATTACAAACAAAAACCTACAGACCTAGTAGTAGTAGTCTATAGAAGTGAAGATGTACGATACAAAAGGCTAACGTTTCGCCGCGTTTACTTACCCCAGTGCTCACTTCTTCTTGCTGGAACCCATCGTCCATGGGACACTCGTGACTGATCATCTTGACTCAAAGTTTTTTGAAGCTCACAGCTATACAAAATGCAACGTCAAGCAGTTAACAAAATCAAAACAGCAGAATCACTGAGCAACAGACGAGATGACCCAATGCCAGAATGCGGCTAGTCATGGTTTATAAGAGTTTATTTCGCTTATTCATGATCATGAGCGACGACCACGAGGAGGCTCCGTCGAACCAGACATATCACACATTATGTAACATTTATGGTCGAACAGTTGGTCCTCTACCTCGCCTCCGCTGTCGCCCTGTTTACGTAAAGGCGTAAGACAGAATGATTGGATGAAATATATGTAAACTAGTATAAACCGAATTCATGAGCTGTTTTAAGACTACATGAACGTATCATTCCATAGCCGTTTAGTCGCCTCATAAATAAGTGTCTGGAATTGTGGTGAATTCCCAAAAAGTTTGACCCAAATTGGGTCCAATGTGAAGTATAAACTTTTGAAAAATGTTGATGAAATTGGTTTTTATTTACAGATATGTAATCGGTGCAAAAAGTCATCATCGAAAACCTTTGTGATGCTCATTTTATATGAATCAGATGATAAAGTTTACATTTTATGAGACAGAAATCATAGTGAGAAATTTTATTGTTTCGTCGAACAGAAAACAGGCAACACGACAACAAAAATATAAACGGTCACGGAAAATATATTCTTTCTCCGGATATCCACTTAAATGTATATAATTCACAGTTGGTAGATAACAATAGGAGGTTAAATGATGAAATACCACCAAACAACATTACGTGACATTCGAGCTCTAAATGGTCCTGAATCTTGAAATATAAAGTGATAGTCGGATCTAAATTCAATCTTCTTACTGTCGAATAAAGAAATGAATATACTCGTACTTGTAGTTGTAATCTATGTAGGCTTTACAAGTACGTTATTTCTTTCTCACCAATTGTGTCGAAATTAAACTATAAAAGTATAACCTATACAAACTATAAAAGTTGCTAGCTACCTGAATGTTTATGTCACCTCCATATTAATGCTATTTTCATATTTTCAAAGACGTAACGCCCTATATGTTTGTTTTGTGTATTGCTATTTGTTGTTCCGTCAAAAATAAATTATCGTATATATATGAACTATCTTCTTGAGAAGTGCGATCTCTTTCCAGTCACTACCTGGTTACCTGTTGTGCAGATGTGTGACGAAATTCTGATTATAGAGAAAAAGAAAGAAATTTATTGTTTAGTAAACCAGAATACAGTGATCGTTAACGATATATTATTTTTTTTTAATTTATTGGCCGATGGCTTCGCAATAGAATAGAATGTGGCATGCTATCACAAACAAAGAAGAACATTATAAAATAATCGAGAGTTGCGTGAAATTGAAAATATTTGTATAGTATATTTGTTTAGAACAGGGGTGTGCAACCATTAATATAGGAGGACCAGATACAAATAGCTGGGTGAAACCCCGTCCGCACCTTCATTTGACATAGGCTTTCTAGTAGTTGCAGACCCAAAAAATATTGGGTGATCTTAGGACATGCGTTGTTCGCTTCGCACAAGCTAGCTGATAGGACATTGTAACGTCATAGACATAGATAATAAATTGGACTCAGGCGGGGGCTTTGCAACGTAAAGATGTTGAAGTTATTCGCACCTTCCAGGCTAAACTAAATTAAAAATTTGTTTCGCGGGGCGCACACCATTCAAAATTTTATGGAGTAGCATTATATTATTATATATATTTTAGTATGAATATTATTGAAGTATTGTAGACATGTTTACGCGAATAAATTTCTCTTGGAAATTTAATAACAGTAATTCGACTTCACATGCATGGTTTCACATTTTATAGGCAGATTTCGGACACAGAATTTGTATCTTTGTCTTTACTTCCCATATTAGCATATTGAAGAGGGAAAAAATGTCCGTCGCATTGTTATTCACTATTTAGGCTAATGAAAACGTGAATTGAAACATGACTTCGAAATGTGTCTTCTCTTGGGGGGATTAGAATATGGTTATCTTATTTAAAGCTAAATTTTTGAACTGATGAGACAGCATTGTATTAATTATCAAAAGGGCTCATACAGGGTGCTTCCCGATAATCAACAGTGTAGTAGTTTTTAGGTTTTATTCACTCTGAAATTACATTTTTGGTATTGATACATTCTGTATATATATAGAGTGTGTGCATTTTCAATATGGTGAAAAATAAACAATGTCATTTTTGTGTTGCATTAAAAATAATACATATTTATACATTGTTTGAACTGACTTATGAGGTGCACGATCACTGCACAACATTTACTTTTTAGCATAATTTGCGATAATATCCATTTTCAGTTAGATGATTTCGCACTCGTTTTTCATCAGAACCAACAGGCAAATACCATTAATGAATTACGCCGGATTAGGGTAAACGTCGCATGCTTTCATATCAAATTAGCTCAGGCGGAAACGATGTATTTTGACGGAATAATCAGGCAAGGGTTGTGCTTGATGAAAAAGGACAAAATTAGGATGGCACTTTTCTATTATTCATGAACTTCAACGGTCGCGGAAAAGCGGACTTTTGCGGGATTACCTTACAAAATAAAAATAAGAATAAGTTCTGTATCGCGTGCAGGCTTGAGTCATGTAACATTAAAATGGTGCTACTCTCATAAAATGTGTTAAAATCAATCTATTTTTTCAGTATTATATATGCTGGCTGCCCTGTATGTTGTTAATATTATCAGGCAATTGTTTATTTCTTTATTTTTATTAACCGTGCTTCTTTAAAGACAGGTCCGTGGTCGATACAATTTGTGATTGACATTTAGGGGCGAGATCCAATTGAATAAAAAATATACCGATTCAAGTCTTATCAAATATACTACCAAGCGGGAAGTAAGATCGGGATTTGCACTAGAATCGTTAAAACGAATTATTTCTTCTTACTTAACAATTCTCCAATTATCAATGGAAACAGAAGGATAAAATGGGCATTGCAATTGCGTTTTTGCAGGTATCGAAATTGGTATTTATAATAGTAACAGAAGACGACAACGCCACAGTGAGATTTGTAGATTATATATGATTAGCAGAGGGAGAGTGGGGGCTTCTGTTACCTAAAGGGCAAATTTTTGCTATACTATTATTGGTTATAACTCCATACAAACATTCTTAAATAGAAAAGCGCATTTGTCTGGCGTTAATATTTACAGAGAATAACTCTTTCCGTCAAATTTTTCGGACGACAATTATAAGCACGAACTGCTTACGTGAATGCTTGTCGGCAAATTGGCTTTGATGCTCTCTTTTGTAAACGTCAGCGTATTTAAGTTGTTAAGAAAATCAGCATGCAATTGTATAGATTTTTGTTTTGTAATGCTTTTTTGAAATAATGATGAAGAGACTACGTCATTCTTGAGGCATAGATGCACATGACAACCAAAATATTGTTCATTAATAAGAGTTTTTTTTGTTATGCAATGTGCGGTAATAACGTGGTTTATAAAATTAAGGAGTGTAGGTAAACCAAATACAACCTATATTTTCTAGATTTAAAAGTTCAAGACGTGTACAATGTCACAATATAGAGTAGTTTATGAGAATTTTATGAAGGGGTTTCGTACACAATTGATAGTAAATTGCGTAGTATTGGGTGACTGGACAACACGGCATATAAATGACTCTAGCTACATTACGGGTGTTGACTACATGTTTTCCTTATTAAAATCTAGAATGGATTGTCTATTGACGTAAAATATTGTAGATAAATATGAAGATATATTTGACTGAGATTTGACTAGCATTACCTGGGTGAAGAGTAGGATAAGTAGTACATATATATATATTTACCATGATTGTCTGACAGGGTAAGTTTTAGTCATCGCCAGATAACAACAAAATCAGTCAATTGTCGAGTAAACATTTTGCAAGAATAGCATTTAGCGGGAAGTAGTTTGTACGAATGCAGTTCCGACTATGGAACTATGGATTAAGTTTCAGAATTTCGAATCGAAGCGATGATGTTATGCTGTAATGATGTGTTATACTAAATAGAATCAGAATCGGAAATATTCGAATCTGAACATTCTGATTCGGAAAAAAAATTTGAAACTTACATCCCTAGTTAACACAAATGAAGTTTTGGGCAGACGTGCGAATGTAGATGTGCTACAAAGTATGTTAGCGAAGATGCAGTTTAGCGAGAACATCAACGTTTCATGAGAATGTCCACCGTTCGCGCTAAGCTACATTATGGCGAGATCCAAATATGGCAAATAGAATTTCCACAAACAATGAACAGCAAAAAATTAAAAATAATTCTGCAGATATGCTTCAAAATAATATACAGATATCCAGCCAAACCTCGTTGATCAGCAAGATAATCCAACATTTTATTGATCTATCATTGTTTAGTGAGCCTGTCTCCGTTACCTATTAGTTTTATACTTTAATTTGCATTGCTGTGTTTCATTGCGGTTAAAACAAACGTCGATTTTCTGCATTAATATTTAAGTAGCCCATTGCCATCTTCCGTGAATAAATAAATAACCGTTTACGACCTTAGTAGATTTGCAAACTGAAATTTGCAAATTCAATCTTTACCCTGGTGGCAGATTTTCTAATCATAGTCAACATAGCATATGGCTTTGCAATAATGTTTGCATTTCTGTGAATCGTACTGACCTTGTCTGAATTTGAATAAATGAATAAAAATCAAGCTATCTCATTCTGAAATATTTTACATTGTACTTTTCAGCGGTGACGAACAATTGAAAATCAAATTGGAAGCCAATTGTTCCTCTCGGCAATAGTCTGGTCAGAAAATTTCTCAAAAAAAGGAAATATATATCATGGAAAAAATGTAATCTACGTAGTTTAAAATTTTGTCAAGGTCAAAAGTATATTTACTTCTTCGTTTTGTGAAAATTATAATATGTTTCTCGAAGAGTTAGTCGAAGTGGAACAGAGGACAATATAATAGGATTGATTGATTTGCTGTTTCTTGATATTGTTTGATTATTTAAATATATCGCCCTTCCAAAACAAGTTTGATATATATAGCATAAAGATTATATCACACAGTATTTTAGTCATACCGTTATAAAATCCCTTTGTCTAGCTCTTGATTTTATCTCATTTTCAATAGATTTATTTTCCCAAGGATGGCAGTTCTCACTAATTTGATAACTCAGGAATTCTGCGACTACTCCTTAATCAATTAACATAGTGTCCATTTTGAAATTTAAAAAAGCAATTGTAGTATCATAGTAAAAAGTCGCTTATCAAGGTTTTTATATAATATAACTATGTTACATAATCTCATTTGATATTTTCTCGTATCGATTGTTGCATTATGACCAAAATTATTGTAGTATTCTTCTATAGTAAAAAGTCGCTTATCAAGGTTTTTATATAAAATAATTATGTTACATAATCCTCATTTGATATTTTCTCATGTCGATTGTTGCATTATGGCTAACTATCCCTTGGGATTTCATATGCGTCCTTCAAACGGGGAATGCGATAGTAAGTGAGTATGTGGTTTCAGTTTGAGACGATTTAAAAAGATCAAGTCGTCGATATTTGACATGAGGTTGGATTTTAAAAAATCACTTGCCAGAATTTCAGCCGAAAAGCAATCTCGCATTTGGCACAAGTCTCTACTATTCAAATTAAGGATAACAATTGAAAGGAGTAACGATGGAAATACCATATATATTGCTACTTTTTCGAGTAATTAACGATGTTTATTTTAAATAAGCGAGGGGAGTTATTACACTGACAGTCGATTTAGCTTGGGAACTCATGCCAATTCTCGTTGAAAACCATAAAACAATTAACTTTGCTAATTAAAAATGAATTCAGTTTAAAAACTTGAAATATTTTCGACCGCAATGTTTGTGATTTTGATTTCGACTACCTAACTGTAAACTTGGGAATAGCCAAGCTGAAATTTGGCATTCCTGCATATCTGGCGAGAGTTTCCGACCTTTGCTTCACATAAACATCCATTGTTGTCATCTTCGCGTACTGTCAGGCGTAAAAGCTCACTTGAAGTGGCTATAAAATATTAATGCATAACTTCAACAATATTGTAACAGTTAGTTTAGTTATAACTAATTCAAAAGGCAGGTACTTCGTAAATACATTATGCGCTTATATAAAGATTTATAGTCTTGCATACCGTATGATAATAGTCATGGTTGTACATGCGAAATGATAGAAATTACGGATACGCTTAATAAGGTGTCTGCATGTGAGCCCTGGTCCGTGTAACCTGCAAATATTTCATAAAGCAGTACATTGAGTATTTGGACAGACATTTCTAATTTTCATGTTTCATGCAAAGTCAATCAATAGAAGTAATCAGCAAGTTAATTAACAATCAGTAGTTTTTGTTTACTAACATTCATCTGAGGCATTGCGGCAGTGCGATACCGATATTTTACAAGCCGAGGTAAAACCTTTAAACATCAGGATAAGCCGGTGTTGTGCAGTGGAACGACGGAGAATTAACTAGAGGTCGATAGTCGGTATCTCTCTTAGGTTTATCTGTAATTCATAAGTATAATTTTATTGTGCTTTATAGCTACAACGGGAAAAATCTATACAGATAAAGGTTTGATTACCATGAAGAAAAGCGCTTTACTTACAGATCTAGCGTGGAGTCCCAAATCAGATATAGGTACATTAGTCATATATTGTTGCAGTACAGGGTTTACCAATCTTCCGTTCATCGTTACCTTTTGGACATTTTATAGATCGCTTATGTGCCCCCAAAATTGTCTTGCATGATTTGATTGGACAAATTAAGTTGTGTAAATTGCGAGAGTAAACTCGGTATTTGCTGTAGTTGTAGCTAAGGTGAAAATATGACTTTTCGAGGAGTTCTTAAAATTATTACCAACTGAGGAGAAAAATATTTTAGCACAGATAAGAAGTTATAAAAAGAATATCCTTATACTTAATCTAATGTACTCCTTGGAAAGTCTAAATATATCCCTAGGGTACTCTAGTTTGGAAACCCCTGTTCCCCGTAGCATCTACTGAAAATGATAAGTCAGACCGATGCACGGCATGATACGGCCTATTATTATACTAAATCGAAGAGCGCGTAAATTAACGCCAATTGAATAAAATTGAACTAAATAAGTTAACGCTTTTTAGCTGAAACGGAATGTATTGAACCAAAGCTCAAATTTCGGGCGATAAACGCAAAATATTCTGAGTCTACTTTTTACAAAATAACCATTTTACATGGAAAATTCTTGAATAGGAAACCCCGTAGATACAATTCACTAGCATAGTCAAATCTACCCCCAACATACTGTGTGAATGTTTATACATCTTCATGTTACAAGTAGTACTTATGTTTGTTTTCATTAATTTGTTGATATGATATCACGGACACGTCTTAATAATAACATCAATGACATGCCACTTGTTCAAATAGACATGGGTCGTTCCATTCACCGTATAATTTCCCTGGGGGGTTTTGCCTGATCCACGAGCATGAAGTGTTTCGTTGTAGCCTTGACACCTTGAAAAACTCATTACTTTATTTTAATATTGTGGGTATGAATGCTACGGGAACGTTAGGGTATATATAAAACACAAGCGACTAGTGTGTGGATGTATCAATTCTGATGTTAGGGTTGCTATATTGTTCTACAGAAATTAGGATATGTCTCCGTGATATCTGCTTTTCGAAGTCTATATGTATTGACAATTAAAATATATCTTATGATTTAAAATGGTATCCCTACTGTCCTGCGGTAATTTTCGATTAGTTATGTTGCGCTTTTTGGTAAATTAGCCTACTTCTGCCTAAAATGAGATAAATCGCATGTAATTCGGGTTTGTATATGAGTTATTCGTGAAGAAGGAAGAATTGTTACAGTTTGTGAATTGCAATCACCGTGGAATTTTTTTATTCAGTGTTTTATTGTTCATTGTGTTTTATTTTTTATTATTTGCATTAATTATTATAATTATCTCAAAACACGTAATAGTTGAAATTTATATATCTCGCGAATTTATATATTCATAAAAGCGTCATAAAACCCTGCTGTTACCTATGTTATTACGCAATACAATCAGGACGATTCACGAGATTCCTAAACGTTATGTGATGATCCTGTTTCAAATGCATTATTATTGGATTACCGAATTATATTGTTAAACTAAATCGATAGCAGGTATCAATTTTTGTATAAAATCCCATAAGTCAATGTCGATTACTCTCTTTATCGACAAGACGCGGTATCGGAGTACTGGCATATCAGTCAGCTGTTCCAAATTCATTATAGATAAGTAGTATATAAATAAAAACAAATTTACAGGTGAAATTTTGTTGCTACGTACGCCACTGCATTTTTTGTATATATATCAAGCAATTTACTAATTGATGATATAATTATTAAGTATGTCACTCAACGGAATAAATCAGTCTAATTATTAGGATATTGGAATAAAAATAAAAGACATCGGGATATACTTGGAAATCTGAACTTTGTTGGACTATTCAAGAACTATAATATTACATGTACTATCTATCTGTAAAATGGCTTATTGTACCGTTGAAACAAGCGTGGTGGAGACAAAGGTGTCAATATCATGTGCAGCCTCTCCAAAGTCTACTCCGAGTGCCCGTGGTTCAAGTAAGTGATTGACTAGTAATTTAGTACAATATGGGGCGCTCCAGAAGTGTTGTGTACCAATATGAAGGTAACTCATTTTGTTCGCCTACTTTAATCAAGTTGTGTAAAGGGATTGAAACCTATATGCAATGGGTGTATTTACTTACTTACGGCTAATACAGTCCCCGAAACCGTAATAGAACTAAAATAAGGAAAATCGGAATAAAATTATGGCCTAACCCTAACCTGCTACATAAAAACTACGGGAGTAACCAATATGGTTATTTGAAATATACTTCATAGAAAACTTCTATGAGAAATTATATATATCTGTTTCAAAAATGTGGCATGTACTCTAAAATTTATGCACGGTTTTTTTACAACCATATTATCATCTATGAAAGTTGTTCATGGCTCTATTCCTCGGTGCTATAACTTTTCTAATTAATCCCAATTTAGATCACAATTTAGGTCGGGCCTCTTCTTCGATGGAAAAGAGACAAATTGCCAAAGAGCCCAGAGCACTACTTCAATTAGACTACGTTAAAAATGAGCACGTCATTGCTGCAACAGGTATTATAAGATAGCAATTTCACATTTCTTTCGAGATGAGAAAAAGTCGTATTTTAAAGGCAACATAAAAACAAAACAAATATTCGGTTACCAGCCAATGGGTTCCAACGTGAATTGAAATACCAAATGGTTTGAATCACTTCTGTATTAACAGATCACGTCCCACAGTCTACCGTTCCACACAAAAGAAAACTTCCCACTTTTGCTGAGCACGAGATCCGTTTATATGCGTTCGCGGAACTGCCACAAGGTATACGCACATTTTGGTGACGCCACAGCACACAAAAAACGAATCTCATGGAACTCACAGAAATATTTGAAATAAATAAAAGTAATAGCCTTCTAGCGAAAAATTCGATCTTTAACTACTGAATATTTCAAAGCAATTGGTCCAGTAATCAGGGAGAAAAGCGATCTTTTATAACGATAAATTCTATGACAAAGAACAAGAACAACAACAACATAATAACCAAATGATCCATGGTTTTCGCATATAAAAACGTTTGCATTGAGGAAATGTTGTATTCATAGGTTTGTAAAGTTAGAATAGACTAGTTAAGAGGCTTTTTGTTATATACACGTTGATCTTGATAGTGACCCTAACCGATTATCTTCACGTCAACCCCTCACCATATTCGTCCCCGCGAAAATCGAATCAACCATCCCATGCATAAATATTGAGCAACAATGTCAAACAAGGTAATGATTCCGTAATCGGTTAGTTAGAAAATTGGCGTGTGTAGCAATGTCGTTTATTCAATGTGATTCTATAGGGAGCTCCTGTCATTCCGGTCTTGGGAATTAGCGAAAAAAATCTCAGTCTTCAGTTGACCAAAGCAATTTATATCATACGAGACCGCTGTCTTGATCACCCCACCCTTGTTAACTAACTTTTTAACGCTGCTTGTGCCTAATTAGAGCTTCGGTGTGGTTGGGGACTTTTTTACCCCTGTGAACCAAACCGAGCCGTCTTCTGAACGCCAGCTGCTTCAATTCGATTGGGGTTTAAACAAGTTCATTATGATGACAATCAGTGTTCCCTCTAAGGTGTGCGCGTGTGCTCGCGCACACAGCGTTCAGAGGCTGCGCACACGCATAGATTTAATGCGCACAGACGTATTTCGATGTAATGTAACAATGTGCCAGGTTGGCAGGTTGAGAAAGTTTGTTGTTGGCCCACTTATTACCCGGTTAGAACGCCAAAATTTCTTCATTGGTTTTTGCACAAATATTAGTCATTTCCAAAAAAGTGCGCACACGCCAAAATTTCTGCGCACACATACTATAAAAAATTAGAGGGAACATTGATGACAATGCTCAATAGCCTTATTTTGGTCGAACTAAGCTCAGTTTTCCTATATATATAAGTTGTTAAATGTGAAAACTTGCTGGTGAAAATTTGAAACAAACTAATATATATATACATAAAGGACATGTTGCATAAATAGCTTGTATGCGAATGGTTTACGTAACCTCGTATCATTAGCACAAAGTCAATGCTATCTAATCAATTCCAAGTATACAATATTCCTGGAAAATTGATCCTGTGATAAAATAAAAATTAATTTATTTTTCTCTTTTGTTGAAATAGAATTTCATGATATTAGTCTTTTCCAAATTCAATAGGTATTGGTGGTGGGCTGCATCACAATAATATACTTGGAGTACAATAAGAATTGTTTTTAATAACGTTCCACATGTTCAGGAAGTTTTCTTTATACTTCAGCTGCGCCATCGTAACAGGTTCGGATATCCCACGCAATACAGCAATTTTTTGTAAAAGCTAGGTTCTAAGCGGAGTTAGTGAATTTAAATTCGTCTTTGAATTTTTCCTACACTGTGCCATGGCTTCTTTGGGAACCAATCGTCTATTTTTGTCTAATCGCGTTGAAGTTAAGACCTTTCATCAATATTGATGCATAATAGATGTGAACTGGCATGATGTTTTCATTTGTCCGTTACCTTTGACCTATTGCATAACTTTTAAAATTGGCGTTAATTTCGATCAAAACTAATACCGTTGATGATGAAATCTTTTGCTTTCAGGGGAAGAGTGCGTACAGCGTATGAAATCCGGTGAAGAATTTATTAAAATAAAAAAGGGATCTAAGGCCAACTCAAAAACATTCACTCTTGATGAAAAATTGAATTTTTTGTGGTGTAAGCCAACAAAAAGAAAAGAAAAAGCCTTCCGTAAGTTCATAGAAAATTTCATCAGGAGCATGATTGTCATTCATTCCTCTAATGAATTACATCAATCCCTAGCTATTCCTGGTTCCCCAATACCATGTAATTTAGTTTGAAACGAAGATGTCGCCGTGGTCTGCATTCTTTTAATGATTAGATGATAAATGAACAGCAATTTTTTCTTAAGCTCCCTTCTAATAGACCATGGTGCTATCGTAAAAAGTTGATTCAATTTGAATAATATCCAGTGCTTAGGTTAATTCATCTAAATGAGGGAGCTAAAGTTAAAATACCCATTGACGAACCAACCACAACTATATACTATTTTTGCCTTCTCCCTAGCGAGTCAAAACAATTATATAACGGGCATCTACAGATGCCCAAAACACTGAAAATTACTCTTTCCCTCATTTACCCGTTCCCAAATTGTTTGGTAAATTAGTTCCAATATTTCACAAAAATAATTTATTACAAAATATTGATTAAATGACCGGAAAAATCGTTATACCTTTGGATGCCACATTTATAATTACAAAAGTCATCTATAACCATATATATAGGATAGAAAATGCTTAACGATTGTGCTCGGAAAGGATATTTTAAAACTTAAATTCGAATTCAATTTGTTAATAAGTATTTATTTACAAGGGGCTGACATATCTCAAATGAGAGTTCCCCCTCGAATTATGAAAAATTCGAGTCAAAATAAGTTTCATCAAGTTCGTCTTGTCAATAAGACTTTTTCATAATAATTGACTCCAGCACAGTCACAACTGTCCGAATCGGTTCTCCTAAAATAGCACTCTACTTCTAAACATTATTCATTGGCGTCAGAGGGATGACGTCACTAAATTTGATACCTCTTCAACAATATATAATTTCTGTGCATCATAGCGCTGTTTAGTTTAATTTTTCAATTTTTCTTCTTCACAGTTGATGTAAACACAATAATAGAAATTCTACATCCAGCACCAACAGAACAATGGACCAAACTACCGAAGGAACATAATCCAGAATGCTGTGTGACCATTGTATTTGGTGCCAAGGTGAGTGTATCACTTAGGAAAGTTAGGTGAAATCGAGCCTCGTCTTGCAATGCAAGTTAGGTATTATCTTGTCTAATATGCTTTTGGGGTATGCTTATGGGTATAGAAGTGATTTAATGTAGCAATAGCCATATTGTGACTTTTGCGCCACAACCCTTCAGTAAGTTACGTAAAAAATCAGCCGTGTGTTATCTATGCACCGTTTATGCATGCGGAAAATACAAATTCCAGGCATGGTTACAAGTGATTAGATGGGGTGTGTGCTATTTGAATGGCGTCATTTGCAAATGCTTATTGGGTTTTCTATATCGTTAAAAAGTTTGATATTCAGTGCCTTACACACAAGGTATATTATATATACTTTTAATGCAATACACACGAGAGACAACAGTGTAGTAGGCAATAAAATGCATAATTAAAGATATCCCTAGGCTACTCTAGCGGAAAATTGCGGGCTCGTATCTGGATATATTGCCCTGGCATTTGCAAATCTAAATGCAAACAATATCTATGATTTTAATGCGTTAAAAGTATTTTAGATAATATTCATGATATTTTATCATGTGAGAAGTAGTTGACAAAACTTTGTTACAAAGAGCAGATGCGGTCTTAAACTGAAACGGGTTATGTGCTAAAAGGGGTTGGATAAAGTTTTCCTGATCTAAAGGCAATGGGACGTTTCTGATAGTTTTTAAGTAAATAAATACAAATTCAATTAATATTTAGCTAAACACATCTGACACTAATTACTTCATAAGACTCTTGAATTATACATAGAAGGGCAGGACTTCGTCAGTAAAAGGGAAAATATTTATACATCGTACAAATTTTCACGTACAGATGACATTGAATACAGACAGAACTGTGTTACGTCGTCATCGGAAGTTGTGTTACG
Organism: Styela clava; assembly: GCF_964204865.1. Taxonomy (NCBI): domain Eukaryota; kingdom Metazoa; phylum Chordata; class Ascidiacea; order Stolidobranchia; family Styelidae; genus Styela; species Styela clava. The sequence goes on from NC_135256.1 coordinate 17,853,018, forward strand.
TCAATTCTCAGTTGCTTTATGTTACCTTGCAGTGAGTCGCATATTTACGCTGGTTGAATTACGTGAGATTTTAGCAGCTAGGCACACAATTTCCCTTTCTAAAAATTATTATATTGAAAACGTTTCATGTGCATTGGAGTAGGTAGTTCACAGGGAAAGCGCGTGACTCAATTTCAACTCAATGACCAGATCCTATTGTCGCCACTAAGATGAGATATAGTGAGTGTTGATAAGACCCTTATGGTCTGATACAGTTTATCAAATCCGATTTCCTGCACCCTGTGTGAGGAGGTGTATTCCGATGTATTCCGATTGAACACGAAGATGAGATCTTAGCAGGCCAACTATATTAAACGCCCTTGTGCAGAAGATATTTCTGCATTTCTTTTACTAATGAAAATCAAGATGCATCACTAGGTACTCCCGTAGTGTGTGTACCAAGTTAGGGTTAGGGCATAATTGTATTCCGGTTTTACCTATTTTAGTTCCATTTCGAGTTCGGGGACTGTCTGTGTTAGCCAAGTGAAGATGCAACCCCTTGCCCATAGATTTCAGTCCCTTTTCACAACATGATGTAAAGTAGGCAAACAAAATTAGTTACCACCATATTGGTACATACACTTCTGGAGAGATAATTATTAGTCGTAACCAATTAAATCGTCAGTATACGAAATTTACTCATGTATGTAAAACATTGCCTTATGTTCACTTAGACTAACGTTTTAAATTTAACTTTTCATTCAAGTATCCACTACTGATACAAGAATTGATAATACAATACTCCTATAGTTTCGTATTAACAATATTGACTACTGATTTGGCGTGATTGACGTTTCAATCATAATAATAATCAGCTGATACATTGTCAGATTGATGTAACTACATCACCAACTACCCTGCGGGATATGTCCTATTTCATATGATTCACGCACCGTCAATCACGTATGTTTTAGTGCCTTGTTAATCATACAACATCGTCCGTGATTTCAATGACATAATGTTAACAATTCTGGCAGACTGATAACCAAGGTTTCCCCATAAGCTGCCCAATTGCGCAGACATTTGGCAGTAAAATCTCATCATCGCGCAGCAACATTTCGTTTTTGAAGCGTGGCTCATATTTTCATATGTCATTTTATTAACGCTTAAGAGCATCACGCGTATTTTGGTGATCACTGGTTATTGTGATGTCACACATTTTTCTAACACACCTTGATTTCTCTATGCCGTAGTTATTGTTATATTCTGTTATTGTCCGTAGTGAAGTTAACACAGATGAAGATATAATTTTAATAGTTATCAAATGTGCCCACTGTTTGTTACAGGAAATTTGCTCGAATCTCGAGATTGGGACACTTGAGCTTATACTGAATGATACCGGCTTGTACTAAATGATACCGAATGATTATATAATAAGTATGTTTCACCATGAATCACCAGAAATTACCAAATAGCATCCTTGCATTATGTGAATACGGACAGATTCACCCGCACAAAAGCATAGGATGAGAAGTAGTTAGTGCCGCAGAAACCAAATCATTAATCACAAGTCAATGGATTGAAAAATATTTTAACCAATATATTAGGGCTCTTTATCTGGCGTGTGAGTAAAATGTATATTCAAGGAAGCAAGGCTAAAAATATTAAAATTAATTTTAAAGTGGGATGGCTAAATACAACAATGGGGTGTTTGAAACCAATTTGCAATCGTGATACCGGTATGAATAAGCTGAAAAAACAAACTGCTAAACTTTGTTAAATTTATTGCTATTCCGCGTCAAGGTATGTGATAATCAGCAAAGTTTGTCGGGAAGTGGCACCTGATAGTGATTTGAAAAAGGCGAATGGTGGGTGGAAATGGGAAGTTGACTATCTAAAACGCCATTTAAGTCATAAAAGCACATTGACGCACTAGGTGCATTGACTCGGAAGCGAAACGTGGGTGCAAGAGAACGTTGTTCGAACTTTTTCACCGCAATAGCGACCGTTGAAGAAGTTTTGAAAACCCCGCCAAGTAAAAAATAAAGCCTCACAAAGATAGTGTTCCACCATGTGTTAAGCTGAATTCATCAATATTGTCCCGCAAAGTATTAAATAGTCGTATGTCAAAATACATTGAATTGCCACATGCATGGTGAAGCATAAATTACGGCTTTGAATTTTTGAAGAGCATAGACTTTGTCGCCAAGGAAGAAATCATGCAGAGCATGACACAAGCAAAATTTCATACCCTGATTTTGATGGTAGCAATGATATTTCTACAACAAAAATGTTGAGATTGTACAGGAGAAGCTATTTGGTTTAAACGTGAGGTTTGTTCGCATTTCGATAGTATATGATAGGCTACTGTTGTATCTTTTCACAAAGTTTGCAAATAATTTAGCTGCTGCTCAGCGTTAAAATAGTCTTACTCAGTAAAAACAACATTTCTTAAAATTTTCTTAGAGGGAACAGAGAACACTGCTGATAACAATTAGATTTTATAATATGAATATTTCCTCGACCGTTGACGAACAAAAATGCTTCTTATACTTTTTCATTGCAAACTTTTTGTGCCTAATTCAAGAGTATTTTCACGAGTTGACGCGAGAGCTTTATAATTAAAAGTACTGAGAGCTAATTTTATGAGGCCAGATGTTGCCAGGGTTTTGTGCATTTTTTATTACTGTCATAGAATTTGAATCATTGCAATGATAAAATCACTTATTTGATTGGTACTTATATTTTGAGAACATAACTAAACAGTGAAATATGCAAAACAACGAAAACGAGTCAACAGGACATTTTTGTACTTCCATTGTATTCATCCATTTTCATTGTTATACATTTTGCTACAATTTAGCCGCTCCACAATCTATTCAATCTCCCATTCAATTGCAGGGTTTGATGCTCAATATTGAACTGACCATACTTGTAGTATGCCTGACTTTTGATTGATGCGATTAGCTTATATTTGGAAATCCCGGATACTTTCTGAGTCAGGAAATGAGCGTATGCCATACCAACATCAAATTTAATACCCTGAAATTACTAGATCTTGGTTACTTTGGTGGAATAGACTCCTTAGGTACTGGCACATAGGTTTGTGAAAGCAATATGCTACTGTATAGTCCAACAAGCCGAGTTTCAGATATACCGGTTTCATTGTTTACAATGTAGGATGTAGTAGAACAAAAGACATTTAACACGTGTTTATCATTTATTTATATAAGTATTGCTATGGAGTCTGATCATGAGAATAGGCGTAAAATCCCGACACGGATCTCTGCGGTCGAAATAAGTAATTTACTCGTACTTGCGATATCGATATTTTCTTAATTCAATCATCGTACGATCAAAAACTATTTTCACATTTCATTAATTTATGATTACTAAAGTAATTTAATCGATAAGTGTTGGTAGTTTTAAAGACTAGTGCCGTGGGTATATTAAAACCTGGCTCGGTTTGAGCTTGACAGACCTACATGCGTGCCCAACCAACACCTTCTGCCAATGATATCAGTGGGAATCATTCTTCGATTACCTTGGTCTGTTTACGGTGTAGATGTATTTTCCGCAATTATTTTTATGTACGCATCGTCGTAGGGTATAGCAACCCATATTATGAAAATATAAGAAGCGCTGCAAGGTTGTTCAGGATAGAAAATATGTATAGAGTTTTCATATTTATATCGAGAAGAGGAAAGCCTGTAAAGTGCCTTAATCAAATGTTTATTCACGGTTCTCTCGTTAGGTCACTAGTCAATCTCGAGTATGGAATTGCTAACCAATTGTTCGTTCCGATCATTGAATACGTGAACCACTTCTGACGACGGGAAGTCAACCGATCTGATCGCGGGCAACCAAATGATAGTAGAAAAGGCTCTGAAATTCTCTTTTAGATTATTCAACGTTTATTTGGATCTGAGAAATAGCCTTTACCAACACGATCCAGTTTTAACAGAAATGACTAAATACTTCCATCGTATATTTGGTGAAATTCAAACCAGAAAGTCGCATTTTGTGTTTGAATTCTAAGTGTATTATATTGCGTTGCTGTACGGCAGTGTATGTATGTATGTATGATTGACACAAAAGCGGAATATAGATTACGTTTCAGGGTTTCGGTTGAGATAAAACATGTTGTCACTTTGAACAATGGGAATTCTTATATTGTTTGGAATGAGGCTTTAGTTCTTATGGTTGGATATAATAACTTTGATAAATATTAAATAAAATAGTCAACGGTTGACATCGTTAGATCTAGAAACAAATACTGGTTGTGAGATGGAATCATGTTTTTCAAACAGTTGAGCTTTTTAGTCTATGCTATATTCGCGTCATTGGTATTCATTCTGTGTATGACAGGACCATCCGATGGCATTTGGCTTTAACTTTACTGAGATTTTTCGGCAGATTGGAAGATCAGGTATTTTTCTGTTCAGTGAGCTTGACCCCAGGCATATAATAATTTCACCATTATACTTATTTGTGGAAAAAATTCATGTAATTTTTGATCTGGCACGGTTTCATTTTTATTTATTTTGATAAGGTTTGACCATATTCGTCGCTGTATTATTGAATTCATTAGTATTTCGAATTAAAGCTCTTGTGTGAGCGGTACTTCAAATTTTGTGGAGTGTCGTATCAAAGTCTTCGGAGTACAGGTTCTTAATACGAAATACCCACTTGTCACTGGTCTGTTTGTTTGTGTTCAGCCAACAGAGACAGCTGATCGTCGTTTGTTAATCAGTAACTCTATCGTACGAGTGTTTTCAAAATACTTAGAAATACCTAACGTAAAGAGACAGCGTGTGTCTATTTAGAATTATAGTGGCGATTGATTTCATGATGTTTATTGAGAAAGATCTTCAATTCCGCATTAATTGTTTAGCGGATGGTTCGCTTATCAAACGGGAGTGGTTTATTATGACTATGGCCTGGGAAGGCTCTAATATCCATGGCTTAGGTTACTAGTGGAAGGTCAGAATTGAAGATTCCCAAGATTAGTTTTTGGCAAAACTAATTATTTTCAGCATGCCTATAGACCTGGCACGAATATTGGGGTATATATAGCTAGGCCTTTAGTCGTTTTTAATTTGAAAATACCTTGTATCTAGTTACGTATTTAGATATTGATATCCGGTACGTATTTTAAAAAACAAAACAAAAAAAGAAACCAGTTATGCTATATTGCTAGGATGGTATGACCTAACTGAGTAATTGTAAATAAATGTAAATGCTAAAGCAGCCAAACTTTTTAAGTCAACGCATTAGACAGATAATCGTGAATGGTCGATAGATAGGAGGAACCTGACTTGTTTAGGAAATTGGGAGCTCTAGTAGTAAAAACAATTGTGATGAACATATCCTGATCACACGGAATCACCGCTTTATAGACCTTTGTCTCACAAATGGAGCTGTGTGGTTTTAAGTAGTTTCGTTCTTGTAGCATACTGTGTATATAACACGGCATTGTTTCGTCTATCTATATACTCGAGCTTTGTCGCACAAATAGATCTATGTGTTCTATGTATTTTTTTCAGTGGTTTCATTCTTGTATATACAACACAGCATCCGTTCTTAAATATATATATATATATATATTATATACTTGACATTATTTACAAATTAATGAACGTGTTACTGTAGCTTATTTGATTGTGACGTTCTAGTATTCGTTGTACCCTTAATCAGAATACAACATTGAAATATGCGTTATGGTACATTAGCGGAATTCCTTAACGATATCAGAATGATAAAATTATAATGTACTTTTGTAAAATTTGGATCACATTATTTTACAGTCCATTCAAGATTATTAGGTAATTGTGGAATGAAAATAAATTGCATGCAAGTTTTAATAGCAAAGAAGGTTGACTACAAGGTCTCGTACCATTATAGTTTGACTCTTATTCATTTTCACAAATACTTGTCACGGGTGTATATTTACTGTAGGCGTCTGCATGCGGACATTACATTCCTATTTCATTAGAGATATTAACCTTCACCGTATTTACTCGATTTTATAACGTTATTTTATTACCCCAGTTAGAAACTATCACATTGGTGGCGAAAGATTCGGATATTGCTGCTTTATGGTTCACTGGACTCAGATACCTGACAAGTAAGAACATGGAACAAACCGACAACGCTGTTCGTCAGAGGACATTACAAGAACTGTATCCTTTTGTACTATTCGTTGTATTTGTATAAAGCTAGATTGATTATTTACCTCGGTAAACTCGGTTAAGTGCGAAATTTTGAACAAATAAACGTATTTTAGGCTTTCATAAAAGTACTAGGAGATGGCATTTCAGTAATTCGTTTAAGTAATCGACGCGATGTTAAATGAAAATAATTAAAATGAACATGTGACGTCATAACAACGCTTCTAAGTTCAAGAGAAGACTTGTGATCTATTTTGTTTTGTTTTCCCTTACAAGCTAATCGTGACAAAGTAGAATAATTAAATATTTAAAGCCGTGAAATAAACCCAAAACTCAAAGTCAATTACGTAATTACAATATCCTTTGGTGCGTGTGAATGTCAGATAAAAGGGCGCTCCCGTAGTATGTGAACCAAGATGGCGGACAACAGAACATAGTATGGGTACCGTAAAACGGGGTGACTTTGACCTCACGGGTTGACTTTGGCCCCATTTTGAGAATTTGTTTAAAACCCACCCAAATCTACTTTTATTTGATATTTCCCATTTTATTTTGTTTTGATACTGTAGTTAATAACAGCAGCAATAATTATACAACAAAAAATCTTGTCACTTTATGAAAAATATTTGGGAAAAAAAACTTTTTCATTTGGAGGGTCAGAAATAAAAAAATTGAAAAAAAAATCGCAACTCAGTACTTTTATTGAGAAGTCCAAAAAAGAAACATTCAATTGTCCTTATTCTTTACAGGTTGGAAGAGATATTCTCTGTGAAGGTTTTTATGGTGTTTGGAACAAGTTTAAACTAGTTGGGGGCGTATGAGGGAGGTTTTTTGCCCACAATGCAAAATTCCATGTAATATGGTACTGACTTTGGCCCACCTTATTACCCTATACAAACCTACTTTTTTGTTTTATTTTTCAGAAATAAAACGAATTTATTTTCTCATTCTAGTCATCCAGTTAATCTATAAATGTAAACAGTTTATTTCAAATCATGGTGAGAAAATTCAGTCGTGTTTTGGGCAGTAGAAGATACCATGATTATAGTGAGAAAAAACTTCAGCGAGCTCTGGAAGCAATTAAAAGGGGAGAATCGCAAAGAAACGTTGCAGCACAGTTCAATATACCTAGGAGTACTTTGAAGAATAAGTTGAAACTGAGGCACATGAAAAAATTTGGTGGGCAAACAGTTTTATCTGCAGAAACTGAGAAAATTCTAGTGGAGCACTGCATAGCCGTAAGCAGTTTTGGTTTTCCGATAGCACAGGAAGATTTGAGAAGCATAGTTAAAGCTTATCTTGATGCAAAAGGAGTGACTGTCAGTAAATTTCACAGCAATTATCCTGGAGTTGAATGGGTGAAAGCATTCTTAAAAAGGCACTCAGAACTAACGGTGCGATTCGCAACGAATATAAAAAAGAAAAGGGCAGGGGTATCGAGTGAGACTATTGAAAAATATTTTGAAAACATCGAAGAAGAGTTGGATGATGTGCCCCCGGAAAATATTTGGAATTATGATGAAACAAACTTAACTGATGACCCAGGTATGAGTGACTTTGCTTTTAAGTATATACAGTACTACGGTATTCAATTTTTCAAGCGTTCTTTGTTAATCCCCTTTTTTAAAATATTTACTGCGTCAAATCAAATTTTAAACTATTTATGGTGTTATGTAAAATTTCACTTTGGCTTGCAGTCTAGTATGGATAATAAATATTACTGTATTGTGATCAAAGCATTTATTTTTAGGGCAAAAGAAGATAATATGCAAGCGCGGCTGCAAATACCCAGAAAGAATCCTGAATTCGACAAAATCTGCAATAAGTTTGATGTTCTGTGGGAATGCAGCAGGAGCAGTGATGCCACCGTATGTAGTGTACAAAGCCGAGAATCTGTGGAGCACTTGGGTTGAAGGAGGACCACCAGGGACACTATACAACAGATCAAGATCAGGCTGGTTTGATGGATTTAGTTTTCAAGATTGGTTTAATCGAATGGTGCTGCCTAGGCTGAAGCGTCAAAATGGGAAAAAAGTTCTCATTGGGGATAATTTATCCTCCCATATCAGTCCAGATGTTCTGAAATCATGTCTTGATCACAATATAGCTTTCATATGTCTACCGCCTAATTCGACGCACCTCACCCAACCCCTGGATATTGCCTATTTCAGGCCAATGAAAGTCGCTTGGAGATCGATATTGAATTCTGTGAAAAGTAAAGAAAGAAGGCAGACATCCGCAACGCTAAGAAAAGATGAGTTTCCAGCACTTTTGAACAAACTCTGCTTTGCTCTTGATGTCAGGGGAGCAAACAACCTAGTTGCAGGATTTAAAAAAGCAGGACTTGTTCCGCTCAATAAAGAAGAAGTTCTCAGTAGATTACCAAGAACTACGAGTCATGATGATTCTGATGTTATCAGTGAAAAATTTCTTGAGAAAATTTCAGATTTAAGATCTTCTGTGGCAAAGGAAACTAAAACAAGAAAGAAGGTTCAGGTAGAACCTGGGAAAAGCGCATGTGAGGAAGATGTGGCAAGACTTGAAAAAACGGTTTCAAAAAAAGCTCAAGCAAATCAAAATATTGAAGATTCAGATTCAACGGTTGAAATTGTTTCCTCAGACGATGAATGCGATGAAGCCTCTACTCCTGAATCATCCAACTCTCACTCTGTAGTTTCAACTGCTCATCACTTGCCATTTGAAGAATGCAACATTGGTGATTATGTTATAATTTCGTATGAGGGTGAATTATACCCTGGAATTGTCAAAACCCGCACAACTGACGGGTGCGAGGTGAGTGTCATGGAGAAGTCTGGATGTAACTGGAGATGGCCATTTCGGAAAGATCAGATTTTTTACGACTGGAGCAGCATAAAACGTTGTATCAGTCCCCCAGATCTCATAAATGCGCGAGGCATCTATAAAGTGTCTGAATTGAACTGAACTGACCTTTTTGCCATGATATCAACTGCTATGAATGAATACAGACATGTTTAATTTTGATTTTTGCAGTGCCATTATAAAATGGCCGATTTCGTTGAGTGTTCTAATTTTTTTGGGGTTTCTGTTTTTTTAAAAAGTCTCTGTGGGCCAAAGCCCACTGTAATAAATGTTTTCTTTGTCTCAGTATGGGTACAGCTTAATTTATGGGGAGAAATAGGCACTGGGCCAAAGTGGTACCGAAATTGCTGGTGACTTTGGCCCACCGTAAATTAAAAAAAATAATATAGAAAAAACAAATATTTTGGTTCAATGATTATGCACGACGTATACCCCCTCTAAAATGCATAGTTTGGACCCGGAATAGCAATTCATAGATTTTTAATATTCGAGATATTTTGACTGAAAGACCAAAAATGGGTCATAGTCACCCCGCTTTACGGTACCAGGTTAAGGTTAGGCCATAATTTTATTCCAATTTTTCTTATTTTAATCCTATTACGAGTTTGGGGACTAGCCAAGTGGCTCCCGTAGTATGTGTACCTGAAATTTTGACATAACCCTAACCATGTACACATACTACGTTCCGGTGTCCGCCATCTTGGGCGGATATTCTAAAGTCCGATATCGATTTTAAGCATTGAGAAGGTGAATGACAATTTCTTATCCAAGTTTATCGAGAAAATGAAACGTAAAACCACATCAGGGTTCAATAAGTTCCAGAAAACATGATTTTTATTCTGTCCTTTAAAATCAACGGCCTTTCTGGTATGGCAGATGTGCAGACCACTTTTTTGATAAAAAATTTTTTTATATTTGTCACGTAGGTGAAAAAGTATGATGTACATATTCAAAATTTTTATTTTTGGAAATATATTTGATTTCTGTGACAAACATATGCCTAACTCCCTAAATATTCCATGGTACTCGCTTTCACCATAAACCATCACATGGTATATTTTAGGCAATGTGACATTTCTACTTAGTTTATATCCTACCCGCTCTACTGCTGAATATACCGTGGTAAAATAAAACAAATTAACTTAATTTTGGCACATTGGTCTTGACTCGCGAATATTGATTGATGTTAGTGCATGTGAAATGAAACCCAGTGAATGCATCATAAAATGATTTAAAGAACCAACCAACATTGTTAGATACAAAGGTAGTTTAAAGCGATCTACTTCTCCGGACTTTTAGAAAGTTGTTCAGATCGATTCAAATGAATTCGTCCCTCTCATGCCGTCATATTTAGAACAAATATTTATACTCCATCATTGAAGATTAACACTGTTGATTTGATTACGTTATTCTAGCGCCACTTCAGGATTTCAAGTAACAATTTTTACGGAACGTGATCTTGTATTTTCGCTTTAGAACTGCTTATAATTTTACTCTTATAATTCCACTCAAGACCTATTTGAGCAATTACGATCATAATCTCAATTTCCTTTTGGGGTGCAGTTCCCAAATATAATCATATATTCTTTAATAAACACTACTCGTAAATTGCCAAACGCGCTTCTGTGCATAATAAATATTCATTTTTAAAATAATATATAACGATTTGGCATCAGATCGTATCAATAATGCATAACGTTATAGTATATTTGCATATCTGTGGTCCACACAAGAATTATTGTGAAAAAATTTATATTGACCTCCTATATATTTTCCCACATATCCACAACTCGTGTAATAAGCAAATTTTGGTAGATATGCGTTTTATCGATTTTTATCTTTAGAGATAACGGTGATATAATACCGCAAAATGATATAGTGTGGGCTAGAATATAACGAGTATTAATTTCCATAAAGGATCAAATATTCGAAACATCAAAAATTTTGTATATTCCAGATTGATTCAAATTTTTGATTTTATAAATAATTTAAAATACTTTCATAAACATACGTAATTCTTCGTTTTTGATTTATGATATTCTGACCCAAATTATGCTTCTGATGACTGTCTGAACAACATATGTTTTAACTTTTCTGCATCGCAGAAAAAAATCTATATAAATCTGTGAGCTCTGCAGCATGTTCTATATTTAATTCAAATAGTTAGAATATATTCGATATTTTATATTAGAAAATATTATTTCAGAATGTATTTGGAATAGTTAACTATTGAATTTTGACCATCAAACATGAAGCTCGGCATATGTTTAACTATACCGAGATTGATTATAATATCCCTGAAACGATGAAGTTATAATATTGGGTAAATGATGAATAATTATCTAACATTATGCAATTGCATTTAACTTTATCATTTCTTGACCAAGAAATTGACAGATGGATACGGAGAACATTTATGGCGGCTGATAAAAACGGAGATGGGCAATTAACCATCGATGAGATAATGGCTCTTATGAAGAAACTAAATGCGAACTTACCACGACGAAAGGTGAAAGCTATGTTTAAGGTATGAACGGTTGTTTTTTGATTGCCCACAAAGTATATATGTGAATCGTTTTCCGAAATTGTTGTGGTTAATAGGGTTGTAAAAAATTAATTTTCTCGCAACTAATGAATCAAACCATTTCAAATTTTCGTTACTTGGAAATGGAATAATTCGCGAGTAGACTAATTTTTTTATCCCACGGGACCAAATATTTTACCTAAAATTCTGCTGATTGTCACACTAAACTGAAACATCCTAAATACAGAGTCTGTTTACAATTGTTTAAACATCTAGTTGGATTCTGGTAAACTTGTGATAGTCATTTGACGACATCCGGCGATATATTTCGGCCCGCTTGTTTTTATTTTAATTCGGTTTCGTACAGTAATGTACGTTAATTTTTTCCGAATTTGTTTTGATTTCTGGACCACGTTGTACCAATTATTTTATGTTTTGTTCCTTTCCATGCTTCGATTGATTGATATATATTGTTGGTATCCCGTCTGAATTGCGCAGCTTTCTGAACAATTTCGACCTAATAAGATATTTTTAAAGGAGTAGTTCTGAACATAGAATAATAACCATAAAAATAATCGGATGGTGTACTCTGAAAAAAAGAAATACGTTGAAACTCTTATTATCGTCTAAGGGTCCGATCAATCTGGAGGGAAATGAAAAAAAATTATATTTTCGTTTGCTATTGCTAGATATCCGCTCCCCGCATGTTGAAGGCGAAACTATTTAGAATGTGCCATTCACAAAAGCCGAATTTCAATTGAAAATTTTAGTGCGTTTCAAAATCAGTGCAACTTTTTGTAATAATATTGATTTACTCGACAACTGTACACTATCACAAATTAAATGGTACAGCTGGTACACAACATTTTTAAGACACCATGAATTTATGAGATGATAACGTTCCTTATTGAGATGTGGGAGTGCTCAGTTTTAAAATTCATTCCCAATGTTTGTACGTATTGTAGGCCAATAATTTTGGAATGGCTCAATGTCGATGACGTAATTGTAATAGCTAAGCTAACATGATTTCACGACATTCAAATGTAAGCCCGCACCGACTAAAAGTTTCAGCTCAAATTAATCATAGGTTTATTGACCATATATAAACACAAGTCAGAAACTATTGGAGTTAAACTTATGAACGGAAATTATTGAAATATTTGTATGGTCTTGCTGCACTTTCATGTAACCGTGCTTTGAATTCCGAAGTATCGCCGTCTAGTCATATCTACTATAGATGAACTCCCAAAAACTTTTTAATTACTTGTAGATAATGTATTTTGACTGAGAAATATTGATTTATCGAGCTGTTCTATTTTTTGGTAATCACGTTATAGCTGTTGATCATAATATGTCGATATTTCATTTCGCGTTATCCCTTCATGAACCTGAATCTTTGTTGAAATATATCAGTGAAAATTACCAATTTCGCGGTAGAATATTTCTGAAAGGAATTATGGTTGTGTAGATAGATTCGAAATCGATTCCTCAGCTCAATTTCGCTCCTTCCCAATCGGCCCTTTCTTTCGAGGAGAACAATTTTTTTTTTTTTTTGAAAAGGATTAAAAAAAAAATAAATTGAGACATCGAGTAAACTAAGTCTTCTGTATCTCAGATTCCCTTCATATAGCTTATAGATATTGTCATTTGGGTTTGGCTGATTTTAATCTTTTTCCATATTCCGATATCTATTTCATTTATCTGTATCTATTCAGATTTTCGACTATTGCTGCTTAATCTTTTTTCGTCTCTTCCTTTCTTCCTTATTCCTTTATATTTCCTTCTTTTTCTCAGGTCTCCAGCGTTTCTTCTCTAAGTTCTCTTCTTACTCCTCAACTTACTTTTCCTACTTTTGCTTTTGCTTGGGTATTATTTTAAAAACTATTATTAATATGTTGATAACGTTATTGGAATATTATAAAAAAAAAACATGCAAATTCAATATTTCTTCCATAACGTAGTGATTTGGTCATAGTTATATAGTGACTAAATAATAAAACAGTTGACCAATCATGGGCAGTAGCTATAGGCTGCACCTATTCACGCCATCCATTCACTGCTGTCTGTATGTTCGATTTCGTGTGTTTACTTTATCCAGTACGCCAAGCACTTAAGTTCAATTCAAATTGGGAAGTGACTTCTTATTCAGAGTTTCATTGACGTCTTCTTAAATGTTTGTAACGCTTAATAAAACAAATATATATGTGTAAATATGTGGATGCTACTAAATATTATTACAATCATTAATTTTTTTTTCTGGGTCTTCCGGGTGTTTTCCCAATTAGTTGTGCAATTAGTCAGTCGGGTTGTAAATCGAATCATTTATATTAAAAAACATATGATAAAACACCTCGAACGTCTCTAAAGAGATGCATGCGATCAAAGGTATGTAAAGAGTATTTTGATACGCGTTGCCAATCGCAAATTATTCGACCCGGGATCTTATTATATAAAAATTATCACATGACGCTTACAATTCGATACCTTTAAAGTCGAGAATAAATAACGATTTTAGGGAATAATTTTTGTTTTTGGTTTTTAAAACACAGGCAGCTGATTCTGCTATTGATTCTGATGGTTACCTTGACTACGAAGAATTTTTGAATTTTTATCGAAGTATGGCAGTCAGAAGTGAAATTCAGTCCTTACTGGAAAAGATCTCAGAAGGAAAGGATGTCATGAGTGCGAAGCAACTTCAGAAATTTTTAATCAAAGAACAGAAACGGGTATTGATGCTGTTTTTTTTCTATTAAGCGGTAAAATTATTATGTAATACAAAGAAATGTTTATCTTATCATATTTATCATAATCATCACATTTTGCCATCGCCAAATCGAATTTCGAACTTTCAATTTTATTTTCGAAAAAAATACAAAATATTGATTTGTTGGTATTTCATAATTTTATCACGTCTCCTATCCGCATATCAGTTTATTACAAAATCACACCGCAAATTTCCCTTATATATTTCATTCATTTTGTAAATATTTTTAGTTTAAATCAATAAATAAGAAAATTTTATCCAGATTTGATAAGAGTGAATTACCATTAAGAAATGATACTTCAGTCATTTGCAGAGCTCACAAAAGTTGGGCATAGATGAGGTCCTTTTAAGACTCAAAATTACGTGTACGCTCACGTCGCCAATTTGAAATATTCTTATTTGGAATTATCAATAACAACACATTTGGTGATTTAATAAATAGCATTGATTCCTGATTATGTGCCAAACCTAATGACAAACTAGAATTATGCTTATATGCTGCTTCCAACTCAAGATCAAGACCGAATTGAATAGCCTGGTCCAACAGTTTTAACGTGACACGAAAGGATTTAGCGCTAGTGTTAACACGACCTTAAAAACTTCTTTACTTTTCGACACATTTTCATTTATCAAATCCTATTATCATTTGTGAAATTCACGACCAGCGACCATGTGTGGATAATTAGAAACCTAAGGCAAATAATAGTTGGCGTGTTTCTAGTGGATTCTGAACTACATCAATAATGCATACGACTATAGCAGAATCAGTTTTATTACTTTTTGGCGCGAATAAAACGCGGTTTTCTACTTATCGGGGAAATTGACATTACGTCTATAGGCAGGGAGACTATTATATATGAAAAAATATTTTACCCACACGGGCCACACTAACATTTGCCATTTAAACTTGTTAGTTTGAAACTAGGGTGGTTGAGTCATTTGGACACTCCAAAGTTTACCAATTGGCCAGTTATTTCACTCATTTTAGTTTAATATTTTTTTCCTATAAGTAATAGATATCGTGATACGGCCTTGTACATCAGTGTTTTCGAATCCCTCTTTCAAATTAGCTTTGCTGAATAGATATATTTGAGAGTAAACTTCAAACATATTTCAATTTGAACATAGATTATTTGATTTCGATGTCTACTACACTTGTACAGGCAGCAGCTGATCCGTAATGAGCTACTATTGGGCATACCCAATATGAGTAATAATCTCAATAAACTTACCCTACGGCCTACCTTAAAGCATCAGCATTTTGAACAATAACTTCTCACAACCGACACGACTTACCTGCTCAAATGTTCATCATTCTAATCAAAATCGTTTCACATTCAATATTTAGAATGGAGTAACAGACGAACAATGCACTAATTTTATTGAAATATTCGAACCAATTGACGAAAATAAGAACGCCAGGGTCTTCGGCGTAGAAGGTTCGTATATTTATATATTATATAGACCTCGTTTACACAGCGCAACTACATGTATAAATTAAAAGGCAACAGGCCAAATGAGGCAGACAGTAGCATTTGTGTGTCCCGTTAATTACAGTAACAATAATAAATTGTGCTCTGCTGCGGCAGTCAAATACCAATGTATTACCATTCAATTTCATGATTTGGAATCGTCAAGTCTGTAGTTTCTCCAGAATCTGATTTGGAATGGGATAGTCGTAGAGAAATTTTAACGCCTTCCTTGTTTAGTTGAAATTAGCTCTCTTCACCCTAAAGCTGATTAAATCTAATTGAATTTTGTCATTCTCAATTTTGATTTCGATTTTTAAACAATATTTTCATGTCGACACCATTATTAAATATTATTACAACGATTTCGATTAATCAAATGGTTTTTAGCCCGAAATGATTACGTTCATGGCGCACAAGATAGTCTCTAGTGGTCAATGATTAATGTGTGTTATCATTAAAGATAAATAGTCTTGATCAGTGGCATTTCTAACGATAACCTTGCCATATCGCCCAATTAACGTTAATTTGTTGTGAAGATAACTATCATAAAGAATTATGCTTCTTTGTTCCAAAACTACAACCATACTTCTGAGTAGGGATTGTGCATATAATTTACTATTGTATGTAATTCACAAGCCAAAGGAACTTTACTTAAGGAAACAGTGACTTGGTTGTGACAGTAATCATGGAAAAATGTTGAACCCATGTCTTTCCAGCTATTGCCATACATGTTCGTGTCCGAATTAACAAATATTTTTGTAAATTGTCAAATTTGATTCAATAAATTTATTCTATAGTGATAACGAATAGCTTGGATCAAACATCTTTGATTCTTAAAATAGAACCTTGTCCTCCTTCGACCTTTGTTGGTAGATTATCATGTCCGTCCATATTTAATTAAACATTGGAATTATATTAATTTACCGCAGTCGCTTCACAAGATTGAATTCTCTAGTGAGCACATTGTCCCTTATGTCGTCATATAATCCACACAAGCGCGTATAACCTAACTTGCTGTCTATATGACAGCTCAATAGAACTTCACGTGGAAAGCGGATGCCAATTGGGGCCGCATGTACATCCACTCTTCGATTTGCGAATCTAGTAAACTCGCGCTCGCTCACCTTTTTATTCGATGCGTTGAAAACATCATGTAGATTGATTTTCTCGTCATCTACCATGGTTGCACCGAGTCGCGTTCATTGAGTTAGATTTTTGCGAAAAATCACAATTGAGAAAGTTGAGCAACAGGATGTGAAACACTTAAAAAAATGTTGAAGTGTGCCCTAATTTAACTTCAAACTATGGTAATGTCCTATTCACCACATCTTAGCACTAATAAACTGTTGTTGTGAAAATTTTTTTGGTGTTATATAACATTCGTAGATCGGTCAGGTCTTCATAAATTAGCCTGTTTTAAGAATATGTTTTGATAAAACCATTCAAATAGCGTTTAGAATTATATGTTCATCCCTTCTCCTGTAACCTATATATATACATATTTTATCTTTTATTTTTTAGGTTTTACAAATTTTCTCACTAGTTCCCATTGCGACATTGTTGATTCATGGTATGGCGTTGGAACGGGCGTAGGGGCATCCACAATGGGAATGCCACGGTCTGAAGTTACTCAACCAATGACACACGCACTCACAGACTATTTCATAAACTCCTCACACAATACGTATTTAGTCGGAGATCAACTTACAAGCCAAAGTTCCGTGGAATGCTACGCGAGGGCACTTTTGGGAGGATGCCGATGCGTTGAACGTAAGTACCTTTCGTGTCATTTGAAAATCACACGTGTTTCAATTATGATTCTGTGAATACTATCATAAACGAAAAAGCACTACACGACCAAGGGACTAATTTGGTCACCTCAAGGCAGGACAGGAGCTGGCCTAGGGGAGAGCCATATGGCCAGCCGCCCCGGGCTGCACGTTGTATTGAGCAGCAGATAAATGAGTTTGATCTTATACATGTTTTGTTGCTCAGTATGATGATTTAAATAATAATACAAACATTTCACTCCTAATTGACCTTCAATTTATTCATTCCCATGTATAACAACATCTATAATTTGTTTATCCTTCGAATTTTTTTTGAAGTTAGGCATAGGGGGCATCATTATCAGAAACTTGCCCTGGGAAGCAAAAAGTTTGGCACGCCCCTACCTCAATGTCAGCAAAATTTCATCCAAATTAAAAAAGAAAATATACTGAATGTCAAATAAAATTGTGTGAATTATGAAAATCAGCAAAATTTGGGTTGAAATATCATACTCGGTAACGCTAAAAAGAGGAAAACTAAAAAAAAAAACATAAAAGCAACTAACAACCTATATTCTCCAATGTTGTAACTTTTAAAATAAAAACATAAATCATGGTTAAGTTGTGTAAACCATAATTGAACGATCTAAAATCTTCAAGTTTGGATACGGAACAAACCAAAAAATCGTTTGATTGTCTTGGGGAAGGAAGCCTAAACAGTTAATTTAACGCCTGTAACGATGATTGTTGGTTTATTTCGAAAGGACGAATGCGATTTAGAGGCCCTCTCGATTTACAAATATGTAAGAAACAAAGTAAAAATGTGCTTTCTTCAAACATACGCGACAATAAAATGATACATTTGGTATTTAGAAATTATTTTCTAAAAAATGTGTACCATGCACACAGAGTGCTTCTTGTGGGCAAACCCTGAAAGTGTTCTGAATAATGCTTTTTTGTGACCTTGTCTTTTTTTCTATTTAGTCGATTGTTGGAACGGACCAGACGATGAACCGATTATACATCACGGATTTACTTTTACCTCGAAAATTTTGTTTAAAAGTGCGATTGAAACGATAAACCAGTTTGCTTTTGTCAACAATCCGTAAGTACTCTTATCCTAACATATTATAAAAGGGTATCGAGAGGTGAATCTTGATTACGGGTGGTGAAGTCCATTAAATGCTTGTTTACATCAGATTTTGGAACAAGTTCAAATTGTAGATTTGTATGGCACGATTACTAATAAAGGCCTCTGCCTGATTTAATCTCCGCCTTAGAGGATTAAGGATAGAGATTAAGGTGGGTGTCTCAACAATTTAATAATGACAAATGTGGGACAAATGGTACAAATGGGACACCAGGCTAACTATTAGAGGATTTTTGGTCTCACGGCGACCCTAAAATCAACAAACTGCTTTTTTTTAATAATGTACACGTAAACCTGGTATATGACATCGTGCACTTTCTCAAATTCAGCAAGAGGATAAACCTTAAAAGATAATAATGATTGAATATATAGTAAATATTGATCATGGATACCTCTACACCTGAATCATTTATCCGTCCAGTGACTACCGGCTATTCACAAACTCTAAAAGAAGCGAAGAGAATTAATAACACTATTTAAATGCTTTAGTGTCAGGTAGTTATATGATCACGACAGAAAATAAAATTGACAGTATCCTGAATATTTCCAAAGTTTTCCATCCAGTAAAGTTTTCAGCCGTCGTACTCGGTCTTCCGTTTACTGTCAGTGTCCATCAGTTGCCAAAAAGTTTTTTTTTAAGAAATTCAGTCATGTAGAATGAACAACCTCGTATATTTTCCTGATCGTACTGGCTTGAAATACTCGAGCTAATCGAAATTAGCTGTAACGTAATTCAACAGGATAAATGTATAAATTTCAGTATTTATATTACAATAGTCGTCCGCAATGTTGCTCAGAGATCTGTCGCCCTTACGTTTGAGTGAGTGCGCGTGACCTTGAAATTCTCTTATATAATATATTATTTTTAAAGTTAATACGTTAATATATTACCCTTGTATTATGTTTTCCCATCATCTGTTGTAACACGAAAAAGCTTTCAAATGAATGGGGCTATTCATCTTCCTCTATGAGCTAAATGGATTAATATAGTTGAATAACTGTATTTGATATTGAACTTCGTTAAAAACTGGTCTCCAGTTCATTATTTTCAAAAGTAAACATTGTGGTAAAATTTTAATATTATTTTAGCAATATACCGGTAGTGGTAGTTTTGATGTGGATTTTCCGCCTTTTATTTAAATCAAACAATATCGTCATCTGATTATGTTCTATTTGCGAGTCATTTTTTGATCGTAATTTTAGCTTGTTAATTGTAACAGTGATTTATGATATAGTAATACCTAATTTCATTTTTAACTTATTTTGATTGCCAATCATCAATTGTTGAAACGAATCAGTAACCGTATTTTCACAGCCTTGTCGGAACGAATCATGACGTTAACCAATTCGGGGACAAATCAAGCTGAAATCGTCGGAATCGTTACTTAACATAACAATGAACTCCAAAAGTCATATCTTTTAATTTTTATAGTTATTTAAATCTTGGAAATGGGACCTTCAACTTACCAAAATGACTTCCAATTTCTTACACTTACTAGTTTTGCTATGCCGTAATGGTTGTAAATTATATCTTGTCATTCTTTCCATTCTGTTGCTATGAATGTCCAGGTAATGCTAATATTTGCTTACGAAATATACTAACTAATCACTTTTTTATTGGATGACTATATTGTCATTCCAAAAATACTCTGAATACTTTAAATTCTTTCAATTAGGTAAATTTAGTCCTTTTCCATATTACAGAAACATGCCTCTGAGTTGGCATCTATAATTATAATTCTGTCCTATGAAATGGGAAAACATTTAGTTGGCGGTCAAAAATACCTGGTCAGTCCCTATGCCCACTCCATGCACCTCGGGTAACTACTTTCCATTACTCCCGAAACACAGTATCTAACACCGTTTGTGTGGTTGCTTGTCAACAGTCGTGTTGAGAGCGAATGTACAAACGCCTGATAAATTATTATATGCTAATATTCATTTATTCTATATATAATCAAATTTTATTAAAATTCAATTTTGTGTCCAAAAACACGCTAACCCTGGAATCAACCGGTGTTATAATAACAAATTGCTAATGGGTGTGACATGTTTTTGAGAATTCTTAATTAACTGAAAATGCGAAGAGTTCAGACCGTCTGGCAATCGATTTTTCGTTGTCAAGCGTACCTTATTAAGACCTAATATAATTTGATTTAGTACGCAGCAAAGTTTGGGGGTGTCTCTCAAATTAGATTATGCTTAATATCACATATTACAAAAGAAATAAGCGTGTAAGAGTCCTCGATGTAATATCCCCACTTTTGCCCGTGAGATTAAGATCGATCACTCCGAAGTCAGCGAATGCGTCTCACCCATTTGAACTTGGACGTCTTGAATTAGAGTTAAATTATTGTCATAGTCCAATAAACTTTCCCAAGCACCCTTAGCTACTCAAGTTTAGGTGCTACACACAAGCAATGAGGTAACACAGTTCAATTGCGCAGAGAGATATGACATTATAAGGTATCATTATTTGCGCATTTCTTTAGAGCAGGGTCGGCCAACCTTTTTGGCCAAAGGGCCACATGTAGTTCATTAATAATTGCGCGGGCCACTTGACATGGTAGTAATGATCTAGTTGTGCTACACTGACTACAGGTTATTAAAAAAAACAGTACCCCACATCAAACTTTCTTAATTATTAGAACAATAAAACTGTTGTTTCCCAATCATTGATGGGGCGCCATCAGTGGTTATTCCCAAAAGTTTTGCCAAAGACAAGCCAAGACGCTTGATCATTTTTATCACAGCTTTCAACAAACCAATGCCTCTAGTCGTACCCTTAACAGGGTCAATGACTGCGAGCTCCACGGTAATTTCATATCATCCTTAATTACACCCGCAGGAAGATCGCAAGTCGCCAACTGAGCAGTAAACTTGATGTCGGTGCTTTCGTCAGGCGTCAAGAAATAAGATAAAAATGTCCCGCTATTGCAATTAAAATTTCCGCAATAGAATTCCCAAGCTCTTCAACACGACGAGTTATGGTCTGTCTTGGCAGGCTATTTTTGCAAACACCTCTTTTATTTCCGGACGTAAAACATTTGCAATCCGAACAATACAAATATACATTCCTAAACGAATTCTCTATCTGAGAATGGCTTCGATTGTTTTGCGATGACATCATATAGAGTAGTAAAAGACCAAGTGTGTAAGCGACTATGGCACCTTTATGTATCGATATCTCCTCTCAGTTGGTTTCGATTCAAAATGGCACTCATGGCTCGTTTGGAAGAACTGGCAGAGCGCATTTCCGGGAAATAAACAAATCGTTTGTATCACATCTTATAAAATTCTGAAAATCAGCGCGGGCCACTCGAAATGCTTTCGCGGGCCACATGTGGCCCTCGGGCCACGAGTTGGACGACTCTGCTTTAGAGCAAAATGATGCTATAATATACATTTGGACAAAATGTTATACAAATTTTTGTATTTTGCTTACTTTTGCTTCGTTTTTGCCCCGTAAACGTGCGCGTTTTAGCTAAGATACCAAGATGGGCCAATGGTCTCAACATGCTATGCAAACAGATACGAAGATAATTATTGGAATGCCACCAATACAACAAAACGTCCAAAAAGTATTGCGCAATAAGATGTAGTAATATAATATAAATCTTTAGATTGAAAAGTAATCGTTTTTAATTCATTTTCATCGTTTGAATTAGAGGATTTTATTTACAATTATATATAGAAATTTACACTCTAAATTCAGATGAATGCTAGGAAAAATAGAAAATTGTGACACCTGAGGACGTGGCTTGATGGTTTAACCTACAAACCTAAACATTCAAACATGCTGTTTTGTTTAGTCGTAGTCGCTTCTTCACGACCGATAATTTTACGTCCCATAGGACCCTTCAATATTAAAAGTTTTAAAACAGGTTGTGACTGGTAGGACACGTAGTATGAATAAATCTGTGTTTCAAAGCGGAACCAAAATCGCATTTTCAAACACTGTTTCGTGGTAAATAATTTAAAGTCCCAATGCGATCTTTAATTTGAATTTAATTTGAAAACACGTCGGAACTAATGAAGTTCGCGTTCACGAAAAACGCAAGTGTCCTTCAACTGCCACGAGATCTTTTAATTAAAAGAGAACAAATGCTTTGCCCTAACCAATTTATGTCTACAAATTGGCAGGTCAAGGTAAAACACACGCAAACCTATTTGGATGCAAGCGCCGATCAACAAATGCACTTTAAAAATTTATGAGGTGACTAGGCGCGTGAGAACCTTTCAAAGACTGCGTGTCATGTATGTCGAGGCCAATTATAAATGGATTTTCTAAATGCTATTTTGTTCGCGTGGCCTAGGAATAACTCAATATGATGGACTCATTTCACTTGGCAGAAAAAATTTCCATGAAAGTTATAAAAATTCCCAATATATTTTCGGTCTACTTCCGGTTAAATTAAAATTAATCTCTTTGCCCGGTGTGGTTAATCTAATCGGGAAACCTAATGGTGCAAAGCATTGTTTTTATAAGCAAATCCAGTCATGTTATGTACAAGTTTGGCATATTCATAAAACTTCAGTCAAGTAATTATATAAAGAGCAAATATTGGTTAAATTGATTGACACGCCGGAAATGACAAAAACCAAAGCCGTTTGTTAGCGAAATTAAAAAATCTTAAACTATCAGTAAAATAGGGTAAATTTCGGAATCCTAGTAACTGTTACATCATAGAATGAATCCCAATCATGAGTTATTTCTGTTCATTTTACAATAATCAATATATATATATTGATTCGATTACAAATCTCACATTGGGGAAACGAAACTTCATTCGGATAATAAAATCTGAATCTTGGATAACAATCAGATGTTGCCTTAATGGTTTAATGGCCACCTTTAATGCAGGAGGGCCAGATACAAATAACTGGGTGAAAGCGCGGGCCGCACCTTTATTTAGCATAAACCTTCTAGTAGTAGTTGCGAGCACAACGATTTTGGTTATTGATCTTATGATACGCGTTGTTCACTTCGCACAAGCTATCTGTTAGGGCATTGTAACGTCATAGGCATAGATAAAGAACTCGGGTAAAGGCTTTGCAACGCAAATGGAATTTGAATAACTCGCACAACTGAATTAAAAACTCGTTTTGTGAGCTGCACCCCATGCAAAATCGGCACTCTTCCGCGGGCCGCACAGTTTTTCCTTGTGAGCCGCATTTGTACCGCGGGCCGCAAGTTGCACAACCTGGGTCTATGCGGACGACGGAACAACAGTCGAAACATCTGAGTCATTTAGTACAATATATTGATTTATATTTTGATTCACACTGTTAAAAATTTCGTATATATACGGTATGTATTATATATTACGCTATATATGCGCGACGCTTATTCGCGCATATCGCTCTGAACAAGGCTCCATCCACTGAAGAATCCAATGATATCTAACGATATATAACGAGCTACTATTTTGGAAAGACCTGAAGCATTCCGATTTGCCGTTGCCGCACTTCCAATTATTATAAACGCTTTTACCTAAGTGGTGGTCGGTCATGGTTTCCCCGCCACCAAGTCCATGTACCCGAAACGAATAACTGGCTAACTATTCCCATACCGAAACATGAACTGATAGCAAGTTGAGAGACTGATGAAGTCGTGGTATCGGCTTTCGTCTATCCCAGTATAGATTTGAAAAATCCTATTTTAATGGTTCTAAAATAATATTATGTGGTCAAACTGGTCATACTTGGTTCTAGATGGGTGTAGTATGCAAAACATTGAGCACCACTTTACAATGCAGAGATGAACCGATGCTTACAAAGTATACATAGAATATTATATTACAACGTTGTAGTGAATTTGCATCTAAATTGTCATTCAAAATTAATCACGAACAGCATAAATTAACATATAATACAGGAGATCGGAATCCGCTGTCATATTTTCCGTATAATTTAAAGCTATTTTTAAACTTATTTTGAGCTTGAAAATAGTCCCTCGGGATTCATACCTCTTGTCAATAAGCCTTCGTCGAACGCAAGGAATTTATTGTTCATGTGTAAGGTATCAAAAATTAAAAAAAAACTCCTCAGTCTAAAAGAAAAGGGACCGCATATGCCACAATGTCCATAATTATTTCAAAAAACTTCTTAATTAGTGTGACTTGGTCTCGGTATTTTTAGTTACTCTTTCATATGTCTGTAAGTTTTCGAATTAGCGTGCTACCAGAGCCAAAGATGAAAACACCATCTGGTGCAGTGGTTCTCAAACGTTGGGCGCGCCTCACTCATGCGTAGACAATTTTTTAAGAGGGCGGCTAATTAAAAATAAAAATATTCCGTTAGATTCGATCTTATCCGCCTTCAAAAGAGGCTTCAAAAGAGTCACTGATCCAGTAAATACAGTGAATACAACTAATATTATGTGTGTTGATTTTCGAGCATTGAGACATTTTTGATGTTTCAATTAATCCTCCAGAAAGGAATGTGTAAAAATAATTCCCCCAACTCCTTTGATTACCAAAAGCGCAAACGTTAAATCGAACCACCGGAAGCGTCACTTTTTAAATACTTGATTCAATTATTCTTGTATAGCGGGGTGTTTAATAGCTTGAAGTCCACACAACAACATTCATGTATATCAAGGTTAGTCGCTTCTTCTGATATCCGGAATTTTTCTTTGTCCCAGCATTACTCGATTGCCAGATCTGATGTGGCGCTCGGTGGTAATATCAGGAAAGACCCTTTGATACGTTTTTCCGCGAGAATATGCACTTTTACGCACCTACGACTCTTAAAAATTAATACTTTTCAGTTTTATAAGCTCAAATTTATAACTAAAAAAGCTTCTTCTATACCGCGCAGCGCTAGATTACGTCACTCCCATTGTTTATCTATGTACTTGATATGTCCAGATGTATCGTTCTAAATAATTTATGCAATTTCTAAAAAATATATCATCTGACGTGAAGTTTTTAGTCTGTCATATTGGTTGTTTACATTTTCTCCCTGGCCAACGTTTTTCGTGGTCACACTTTCTCACAGTAAATATTTTATTACCGAGAATAATTATTAGGAAAAGGATCGGAAATAAATTTTCGTTGAATATATATATACGATTTTTTTTTCTTAATTCAGCATTATAATAATCTTTTCCATTTTATTTGTAGATATCCCGTTATTCTTTCCCTTGAAAATCACTGCTCTCTTCCACAACAATGTCGAATGGCGGATATAATGAAGGAAATATTTGGTAATAAATTAGTACGCGAAGTTAGTGAAAAATGTAAAGAAGAAATGAAATTTCCATCACCTGAGGATTTGAAAGAAAAAATTCTAATAAAGGTCTGTTGAATACACTGTTTGCCTAAAATTTAACATTGGTTTTCTGTCATATTTTTTCAAATGAGAAAAAGATGCCACTCAGATGAAAATCACAATTATTGTACAATATTTATTTTTTACAATAATTTTACAAATCGCAAGACGAAGATGTTACTTAAGAAATATGAAAATACAAGCTAAGGCAGTTGAAGCAAACAACTTATAATTCCTATGAAATTTCTTACGCCATCATCAAACATGACGTCAGATGCAATAATTCCTACCAGAAAGTTAAATTATGCAACAAGTAAAAATTGTAAGAAAGACGTTATCAAGATTTTGCATCGTCTACTGAACATAACTGCATATTAATTAGAAAAACAAAATAGAACAATAGGTTATATTATTCCAGTGCAAAAAACTTCCCGGTAATATATCGCCTAATGCAACACAAGGTGAAGTAAGCGACGAAGGAAGTGACGATGAACCAGTGGATCAAGTTAGAAATGGTTTCGATGGCATGGATATAAATGACGTTGACAATAGGGTAAGTTGTTTACGTCACCAATAAGTCCTCCAAAAAAGTTCTATCTAACCTAGGGCTGGGCATTTTCGAATACCTGATGATTTCAGAATCAAATCGAAATTTTTTTTTTAAATCGAATCGAATCTCGAATACTTGGAAGATGTCTGATTGTACGTGACTTATTCATTGTGATGGGTCCTTCCGGCACATAAATTTCTGCAAACATTGAATCTTCTACTCAGACAATTCCATGAGTTGTTCCATATTCGATTCGAATTTTAAAAAAACAGAAGCAAAGAAGTGACTGGAAGCATCTGGCGCTCATCAACAGCCTAAACTTAAAATATTAATTATTAATTTAAAATTTCAATTCTATATTCGATTCGAATGTTCGATTTGAAATACCCAGCCCGAATTATCTGTTTCTAAATTTGGTTGGGTATTTTTATCAATTGATTTTAATGAATGTGATACAGTGTTTTTTTTAAATCCATAGCACATCTTCAATCTGGGATGCAAATTGAAATATAGTTCTACAACTTTAACCAACATTTTCGTCTTTGGAGAAACACCAACGTATAAGATAAGACATAGAAGAATAGATCGGTACAGCAAAACATGGACTCCTCAATTTCCATCCATGTTCTTTAACGATAATTATAAAGCAAAACTTATTGTCAATATAAATACCAACGAAAAACTATAAATTAATTTTGTAGAACTGTGAAAAAGAATCTAAAAGCAAAAACAGTGTTATGAAAAGATTTGGTGGCAATTTTCGTTCTAGAAACACAGTGCCGAAAAAACGAGACGTGACTACCTCGGACAAAGATGAAGTATGTATCTCCATCATTATAGTATTTACTAATGAAATTGTAGAAAATGAAAAAGTATTACTATTCTCTAGTGTTGAATTGTATATGTGTTTTTTTCATCAAACGAGGGCTTGGGTTCGATCTCAAAATTATAGGATGCTTTTGTTCATTTCAACTCATTTTGCTCTACAAAATGTTGACGAGGGAGTAAGTTACCTATAAAGAGATGTTATAATCAGTCATATTACCTTAAGGCGATTACTTATCATGTAGTACTGACAATTTATATTCTCCTATAGCGGCCCATATGAAAATCTCGATATGTCTGCTTTCAACAAATAATATGCAGCCCTGACTTTGTTCCCACAAACAATTTCAAGTTTTACATCTCTAGTGTCGAAGTCAATCTGTGGAGAATACAGATACGTCGTCACCGATTGGAGAAAACATTGACTCCCCACAAAAATTGGGAAGGTCGGTTAGTTTTCGACGTAGAATGTCTCGAAAACTGAGCCTAAGATACAAGGTATATTGAGATGTTCGACGTCGTTATCAACATATCTGTCGTTGTCTTCTTGTTTGTAACGCAAAATTAATGTGTCAGTGTATCGCAGGGATATGCGCTGGGTTTGCTTTTGTATTCACTAATATTGCAAACCCAAACTCGGCCTCAACGTGGAATCTCGAAGTTGGGTAATATAAGCTGGTGCAAATTGAAATATTCTATTTACTGGATTTGTTCCTGATATTGCGTTGCATTTCAGATACATGCGATGTTCAATGGTGATTGTTATTCTGGCGTCGTACGGGGCGTTCCAAAATATGTTACCAGTTTTTAAATCGATTAATTATTATTAGTTAGAAACATACTTTTGAAACGCCTTGTATATTGATAAAAATTGATTTTTGTATTGTGTGATCGTGTGATTTGACGTTTTTGTGTTGTATAAAAGAGGGCAATGTTTCTTTAGTATTGTTTATCGTTGTTTGAGTTGCAATTCGTCGTATTATACACTGTATAAGATTTCTCTTCAAGATGAAGAAAATCCTAAGAAGACCCTTGGGACCTGTTTCTTGTTGCTTAGTGGTGGAGTGGGACGTTAGAATGTTCGATAAAATGCTATTTTCCACGATTTCAATTTATGAAATGTATTATTCGGTCAAGTTCGGGGTTTTAATTCATCTGTGTGATCTACTAATACATCTGGTCGATCTAGTGTATAAATCTATCTATGTGGCTTATGCTCACAAATGTTATGGACCTGCTATTTCTTTTTTCCAGCGAGGCTCAGTCTTTGGTTCAGACGTCAATTCTTTGAATCAACCACTACAAAAAGGTAAGATTCAATTTTTTGAAGTGGCTTATGTACATTATTTTGACAAGGAAAATTAGGAATAGTTTCTGTGTTAAGGCGTTTCTTTCTTCTAAAAGATTTTGCTTGGCTCGTTACGAAATGATACCATGCCATTGAAAGTTACGTGAAGCATCACATAAGTCATTTTTTATAACTCCAAAAGATTCAAGATACCTGCGGCTGCAGCACACTGTCGTAAGACAAAACGTAACATAAATATATTTGTGTCATTGTAAATCTTGAATAATTTGGAATAGACATCATCCATTTTTACCTTAAATTATCCTTAGATTGTAGAAATACGATCCATCAGCGCAAAAGAATAGAACGGTGACAGTAGTTAGTCCCGCAAAAATCGATAGCATGAGTCAAGTTGTCTTCAAATATGACGCTACCGCATCAAATTTCCAAACCAAAATCCTGAATGCGCCCGGGTGATCTTGTTTCGTCGACACGTCGGTAATGACTCATTGTTATTTTTATCGTTACTTTCCCGCCAAGCCGATATGATGAGATTCCACGTTCCCGTCATTGTATTATTTTTCAACTCAGGATCTCCTCGGAAACGACGACAGGTTTTATCGAAGAAGCTTTCCGATTTGGTGCAATACACGAGATCAGTGGGTTTCCCGGGATTCAGCGACTTGTCAAAGGGTAAGAAGACAGTTTTCTTTGACATAAATGATACAGAGTTTCTGGCATATCATATTTAAATTCTGATTATGTGCCGTTGGAAATTTGCAGCTTGTACGTTCCCATTTACTTTCCAGACGATATGATGTATTCGTATATATTTTGTTGTAAAAGGTCATGAAGATCATGTGTAATTCGTTGTCATTGGTTTAAAGCAGCTGGTTGTAGTATTATAAAAACGCACCATCGCTAATGCGACCTCAAATAGAATATCTATCAATAACAAGCAAAGTTAATGTGACAGTCGCAGTACTACTGTGACTACCAGGACCGGGGAGCTGGTTGGAAATCACAAAGGCTACAGTATGTCCGACTTCATACCCATTGATGTTTTTTTGTTCGACCACCACCATAAAACATCAGCACAAATTTTAATATTATTCTGGAATTTATCTCGAAACTCATGTCTCCAGCTCCGGCTCCTCAGCCCTGAATTGACTACTACTATTACTACTACGATATTTGTTTAACTAGGCAGTTTTGATGTTTGGTCGTTCAGTGAAGCAAAAGCCTCCAGTGTTATTTCCAGCAAGCCCGCCGATATAGTTCGTTTGAATCAAGGAAGACTGATTCGAGTATATCCTTCATCATACCGCATAGATTCCAGTAACTTCAATCCCGTTCCCTATTGGTGCGCCGGATGTCAGTTGGGTGAGTGGTAAACTTAGTTTAAAGATAATATTAGCAACGTATTAAATATGTACTCAATATGCTTGGCGATATATTCTTATTGGTAGAAATAAAAATAATCAAAATGTTGGGAATCTTAAGGCTACATTTGGGATTTAGCTTAGCTATATGTCAGGACTGTCACATAATAAGAAGTAGATACACGCCGAGTTGCACAAAATATATTTTTGACTTGAATTGATGCAAATATATATTTTATTTGTGTTGGATGAACGTTTAATATTTCCTTTAATGCCACTTTCTCAAAAAATATTACACAAAAAACAGTTCATATAAAACCTCTATATGCTCAAAAATGTACACCATCTTCACAACTGGCTTTTTAATAGTTTTTTTATTCAAAACTATACATAAGGTAAGTAAGTAGTAAATGTTACACACTCAAATATGAATAAACAAATGCTCGAAGTTTGAGACATAACAGAGAAAAAAGCCCCAAAAGTCCAAACAATGACAATGTCATGTCACACACTCAAATATGAATACACAGATGTTTGAAGTTCGAGCCAAAACACAGAAAGAAGCACAAACGTCCTATGTACAATGACAATGCCCTGGAGCTGGAATAGCAGAATACCATGTAAATATTTTCCAGTACGACCGGTGATTCGCCCCTTCGAAATTAGCTGGCAAATGTTTTGCTATTGTAGAAAACAAACATATATTAAACACTCAACTGTAGGGCTAACGAATTGAACAAATTTAAATACCTATTATAATTACGGTATATTGCGTAATTACACGCACGTTGAAAATCAATTCGCAATTCAAGTCTATTCTTTGATTTTATTTCTACATTTTAATGAAGCTACGTGGTAGCAGTACAAGTATAAAGTACACGTATTTTAGCGTACAATGTATGTGGTGTCTCAATGTCATCAATAATATTAGAGCTGTGCCAAGTTTTCAGTGAAATACAGTGCAACACGGTTGCCTTATATGGGAGATCGGACACAATATATAAAATCAATGAGTATACGTTACTCTGACCGGTTACACCTTATTTAACATTAGGCCAGAAGCTGAAGTCGTCAGTTGGATTCAATATATATCGTGGCATATTTTCTTTGCCCAGCACCATTGCACGCGGTGAGATCCATTCAAGTGTTTATCATATATTTTGCTAAACATTTATGACGAAAGTATTGTGGTCTTTTTCTAATTACTTTATTTTGTCTTTGATGCTATGGGTTGTTTGCTTCTGGCATTTTACAGTGTAGAATCCGCATATATCTGTCAGTTTATATTCTCCATACTAATTTGGTGAGCAAAATTGATACCACATTAAAAAGCGTGTTCTTGACTACATTTGGAGTTCTATAATGGAGAAATGACACTGTAGTTGAGCCGTAGTTAAAATAACTCACGTCCAACTTCACTTCTTCGCAGAGGTCTTTGTAGACTTCATTGGCATACACGATGCACTTTTAATGTCGTGTGTTATATTACTGGTACTAGAATTGGTTGTATATAGAAACATTCGGTTGAGAACCGCTTTGGTATGTCTTAAGTGCCTCTGTATCTTCAATACTCCAGTATATCTCAGGGTCGTCATCCACACCATCTATAGGGACTTCATACGCACTTTCCCGTGTGGGTCTAAGTAATGTTATAGAACGTGGATACCCGCTGGGTCGATGGACTGGTCGGTCCCTTAAAGTTGTGTCATACTCTTGATGTAAGGCACTCACAGTAGCACTTCTGTCCCGGTATGCTATTTTTGGAATCGGGCGCCATGGATTTTGCCCCAACCGCGCGGTTAAGGCTCGTCGGGCAGGACTTGGTTGAGTGCTATATCCTGGCTGTGGAACATTGTACTCATCACCGTCTGCAATATTTTTAGTATATTGTTGAAACAATGGAGAATAATTGCAAAATAATTAAAAATTGTAATCATTTATCGTTAACATATAGGAAACCAATAGTTGCAGTGAAATATTGACAAAAGTTTGTCAATATTTGTTTGTTTAATAAAACTTTACGATGTTAATTTAAATTTATAGAAATTGCAAGAGCAGGTTAAATTGTTTATTGATTGCATGAAAAGATGAATAATGATGTGGTGCGTAGGCGACAGTTTTGTGTAATAATATATATATAGCTTAATGATGACAAAATAGGACAATATCCACTTATCGATAAAATGTGGTAGTGTCTTACAAAACACATATAACCACCATAGACAATTTGGTATTTATTAAAAATCTCCGAAGTTACTTACTGCTGTCGACGTAAGGAACGTAAAGACTATTTGGAATCGCTCCATCATATAGTTGTTGTTGATGATTGCTTATGCTTCCAGGGCGAGAAAATCCATTACTGGAAGGAAGTGGAGGTGGTATGATATGTGACACTTGGGAGTTGTTACTGGAAATTAAAATATTCCATTGTTAATATACTTTTGTTGTAGTAGGTCAATCGGCAATAATTTAATGTTGTCTTTAGAGGAAATACATTTACTTCAAGAAGCTTAAATTGGCAACTGCAGAAAATGTCTCGCCACTTTCATGCGATAATATGTTGTTTTGCATGTCGCGAAAGAACAATGTCTACATCGTTACTTTGGATACTAGTTCTAACAGCCGTGGTAATATATATTACCCATAAGAAAATTACTTCTTATCTTGTAATTTCGAATCCCACCCCACCTGGGAGGAAATAGTTCTTTACGTATCCTGATGGCTTGTTTAGACCCTTGTTTGGAGGGAATGCACAAAAAGTGTTTACAAAAGATAATATTAACGTTGATGGAATTAAAAAACCAAGATTAGAAAATAGCTGGCAATGAAGCAAAAGTATTTGAATTTGAATTATAAATCCAAATCTGTAAAAATATGTGCAATCCAAAACCCCGATATATATATAATAAGCAATTCCATTGTACACAATTTTGTTCTTATTCATTGTGGCTTTGATTAGTAGATTTTCTCAATTGTCACTGTTTACTTGTTTTCAATCTTTTTGTTTCCACTTCTATCGTTATGTTGATTTTGTCTCATACAGCAGACGGCTATCAGCATTATTATTGCGAAGATTGCAACCGCTGCTGCCGCTCCAGCAACAATAAAAGTCTGTGTTGTTAAGTACGAATCTATTTCTTCTGCCTTTTCTTCCGCCGATGTTGTATCTGAAGCCGCTGTTTTATAATAAATATGAAAATTAAAATATAATCTGTGAAACTATTTACCGCACCTTTGCATTACTTAGTAGAAGTCTTTTGTGGCCCCACCCTCTTTTTACATAGTTACTCCGACCACGATTGCCAATATAATATAATTGAGTTGACTTTTGACGAAGATTGATTGTAAATGCGTAGTGTAGGGATAAGATGGTGTTGTACCCCTACACCAAATTTTGTTATTATGAAACGTTTTTATTTAATATTTATAAAAGTTATGAATAAAACTACAATTATTGGGGGATATTAGTGCAGTAAAAATTATGAATCATGGTTTATTGGCAAAATAAAGACGCGTACGTAGTTAATTAAACTAAGCATATTGAAATTTCAGTTCTGAACTTTTGCCTTCTTTCTAAGTAGTACAATGAAATAAATTTGATACAAAGCATAAAGCTACGGTGAATGAAGAGTACAATAAATTAATTTTGATATTTACTTTTTATTTTTAATCTTCAACCAAAAAACCCTAAATTATTCCAAAGTATTCCTGAAAACGGGTTTTTAATCTTCAACCAAAAAACCCTAAATTATTTCAAAGTATTCCTGAAAACGGGTTTTTAATCTTCAACCAAAAAACCCTAAATTATTCCAAAGTATTCCTGAAAACGGGTTTTTAATCTTCAACCAAAAAACCCTAAATTATTCCAAAGTATTCCTGGAAACGGGTTTTTAATCTTCAACCAAAAAACCCTAAATTATTCCAAAGTATTCCTGAAAATGGGTGTAATAATATTGTACCAACTCAGGGCAATATGAGTCTCATTAAGAAGTTTCAAATTTCTTTCCTTTTATCTTGGTGGACCAAATGCATAAACATTTTCTGCGTCTGTTGCTTCCTAGATTTATATATACTCGTGCTAATTATGGTTACTATGAGCACTCATGAAACGATTCTTTTGATATCAATGATTTTGTATTCTAGGGGTTAACATTACCGAAAATTTCTAATTTCGTGTTACCTTTTGTACTAGTTGTTTCAATCGGTGCTACCGGCAGTGTCGTCGTTCGCGGTGAAGAATCTAAACTATTCTGAATTGTTGTCGTGGTCGTAGTGGATTTTCTGAAAAACAGATACAGGAATGTTGTTTTGAAATAGCTGTAGAGTGATTCATATCTACAATTTTATGATTTTGGTTCTTCTTTATGTGTTTTTCTCGGTACTGAATCACGTGTAACAAAGTTATATTCGTCTGTATATCTATAAACAAAGCACTGGCGCTTTAACGTTAAATACTACTTCTCAATGAAATCTTCTTTGTTCGTTTCTGGTACTGCCATTGATTTTTGGTAACTTATGATAAATGTAATTTGTTAGCGAGAAACCGTGCTTGTGCAAATCGACTCTCAGTCGTGTGTAATAGCGCTAAGTAATTTCCATTGTGACGTGATTTCTTATTTGCATATATATTGACATTATGTCTTATTACAAATTTTAATAATTATAATTCTAAATAAATATTGTGTACTTTTAGGACAGTGAGGGTACAATCTGCCAACAATTTTTCTGTAAGTTAGGTTACCTATGTGCTGAATATTGTTTTTTTAGGCACACTGTGCATATTTATAAGAAAGCTTATCTGAGAGTCAATTTTTATGATATATCCATTATTAAAACGAATATTTCATGTGGTCAATTTTCTAAGATCAGTCCAAATTAATCGAGTCTGAGATCAATATTTGTCTGGTAATCACGATTCCAATGGATTTCTCATTTTTCATGTCTTAATAACGCACGGTTTGTTCATCATATGCTCTAACATTTCGGCACTATGTTACGTATACGACTTGATCAATATCCATAAAAATAAGTAAATTGGTAATCAGGTCATATGCGTATATAATTCTGATTGTTGTACTTATAATACCTTTATAAGTTACCTAAATAGTTATCAGGCGTACATATAGGTCAATCTAGTTTTAGAGTTCCATACAGTAGAAAATATAACTTGAATATGACGTAAAAATATTCAGATTTGACAAGGGTATACAGTATTCTTCATACTCAACAATAGGCGAATACTGATATTGGGATACTTTTACGTTTGGAAATGATGAAAAATCTGAATTTGGTGTTTAATTTTTCGGAATTTCATTATGTATTCTTTCCTACCATCTTATAATTACACATTAACTCCAAATATAGTTCGTTGGACAGTATTCACAGTACACCAAATCTGTTTAAATGCTACTTTTTCAAGAAAATCAAGCATTATTGAAAATACAAAACAGGAAAACCTAGTTTACTCTTTTTGTCAACAAGCTAACGAACGCAATATTTGTTACTCAGTTACTGATAGAGAAATCAATGGAAGGCTTTGAACTCCTTGGGAAATTGCGCAAATCAAAAATAAAATAAATGTTTCAAATTAAAGTCGCAATTTGACAACAGATCTACCAATTTACTGCATGCGCTATAGGGTTGGAATACGCCGGTCTACTTTGTGAATGTAACCTGTTTCGTCAGAAACTGTAAATCAACAGAATTTGAATAAATGATTTTGATTGATAGGTGTTGCTGTCAAACTTATATTTTTCCTGATTATACTTACTCTGTTAGTCGTGGGCAATCTCGAATACCACATGCAATTGTTCTGTTTTGTTCAAAGTGCCCATCACTCCCCGGACAATGTATAGAGAGATCTTTGTTCTCAACAGTACGGTCCTTGATAAAAACAGATATCACTGATCAAAAATAAAATATTTACAAACATAGATCACGATTTTTTAATGTCCAGACGTTCCAATGGTGAGCGAAGATTCTGCATATCACGTATATTAACGATTCGGGGAATTTCAATGTTGCGACCATCTCACTGTCTTTTTGCATAATATACGCCGTAGCTTTGAACTTATCGATTGATATCATATTCTCATGCACGTTTGGAAAGTTTGTTCAGATTAAACAATATTCTGCATTTCCTTACAGTTATAGGTAGGTGGATGAATTGTGGATTGATGATAACTTTGTTTCATTGACTTGACACATCTTTAAACGTTAATCACTTTGTTTTTGTTTTTTTCTGGGAAACAGCCTTTTACAAAATCTCTGACATCAGCCCGCAATACAAAGTTGGCTTTATTTGTTGAATTTATTCTAGTCGAAGTGTGAAATTTTTTTTGTATATATGAGTAGGGAACTTACTTGACTCCGTTTGTTGCAATATCTTGTTTGAACCTTTTTCCTCGAAACGCAATTACATGGGCTGTCATTTGTCCACTGGCCCCAGAATCCTTCACATATTCTTCCCTGTGTAAGACATCTCCGAGATTCAGTACACATTTCGGATCTTGCGTTCAATTTGCGTATTTCCGGAGTTTCTGGCGCACCGTCAATGTTCTTGTATTGACATTTTAGCATACGCCTTTGTATACCACTGTAGCACCCTACTTCTATTGTTTCATGTTGTGCCCAATCTTCGCATGCTGACCACGAGCTCATGACAGTGAATGTGAAAGCTTTTCCCGGTGGTGTGTTTTCTTCGCATTTGCATGATGAGTCAATAACTGATTCTGTAAAAACCGCGGATTGTAGAAATTAGTTCTGGACATCAGTACCTGGTTGTATTATGTTACATAAGATATGGGATATTGGGTATGAGCGGTAGTCAACGTTGAAAACCTATTTTTTTTGCTACGAATCACTCTTGGTCCATTCGGAATTTTTGTAGGTATTGCATCAAGCTTACACGTAAATAGTTTGCAGCCAATTTGGCTTTGTATACAACAATACCGATATTAAAATATCATTCATCTTACGTATACCATACATTTATCCAGCCGATTTTGAATGAGCGCCAATCGTTTTGTTGTATGTTATTCAACCAACGATCAATTTATTATACATAAAAACTATACCAAAGAGAAAATAAGAAAGAATGTCGTAGAAAGTTATTTTTTGTCGCACACAACAAATTATGATGTACATTTTGACGAAGCTTATTAGATAAAAACTGTATTATATAAATTTTAAATTTACAATGTAATGTTTCATTTATTTTATTTGTTATGAATTTGAACACGTTATAAATTTTCTTACCAGCAAGTGATGAAATAAGACTCCAGTAGAACACTGCAATAAAGATACACCAAACGTTATTCCGAGTTTTCTCCATTCTATATCCAACCTGATAGTAGTTTGTCGACAGTTTCACAGCCTTAGGTCTGAAGCTAAAGTGTCTTTGAGATTAGAAAAATTTACTCTAAAACCAAACCTGAATGAAATTTAGATCATGTTATATATATATATAGACTGTCCAAGTTCGACTTTGCCATCAATACCGAGTTACGTTTCGAAAGCAAATATTATTTAAAACAACTGGGCCATCTATGACCATTCGTAATAGCGCATATTAACATATCTAAAAGTAGTTCGCCTATATACATATGCCATTAACTGCCTTTTATAATTGTTAGAAAATTTGGATAAATGATTTTTATACGGTTCTAGTACCAGACAAAAGCGATTTTCAAATCCGGTTTTGAATGATCTGGACGTTATTAAGCTCATTTCTTGTTACATCAAAATTAACATGATTTATTTCTATTATTGCTTTTGTCGCCTAATCAATGTATTACAAGAAATGAATATATAATCATTTGGTTAAAGTCTTTGAAAATCATTTTGACAATTTAGGACTGAAGTCTTTTTTTCAAGTTTACCATATTAGTCAATGTGTTTGAGCATTCTTATTCAACAATTTTATTTTAAACTGTCCTGTCTCGTTACCTTGCTTTTACCGTGTACGTGTACGTATTCATTATTTTATATTGGAAATGATATATTCATTTGCTATCTATTTATATTACCAAAAATGCTAATATATAAGCCGTTTTAGGCGACTGCGGCTGTTTTAGACAATAGATTACTCCGTGCTAAAGCAGCATATCTTTACCAATTTCCGTCCCGTACTAATTTGTGGAACCCGCTGATTTCATTTTTCTCATATTCGAATCGATTGCATGATCATGCCCTTTTCTGTTACAACTTTCATCAAATCCCATCTGTTCTGAGAAATCACGGGTTACTTCATAGGTGATGTTTCTTCGTAACACCAAAAACTTTTGGTGAAGAAATAAAAATGATTTCATGAGAATATACCAATTTTAATGTGAATTTATTTCCCATCACCCTCACACATTCACCACTTTTACTGATTTTGTCGACAACGAACTGAGATCTAATATATATCACACAATGCCAAATATACAGTCCAAGTACGTAACTTTCTGTCTTCTGCAATGATAAGCTCTCTTTCTTAGAGTTCTTGAAAGAAAACCGTTTTGATTTCTTTTACCCTTTAAATATCGCGGTTTGACAGTCCTGACAAGTTTCTCTTGGAACATCTTCAAGTCTGTCGTCTCACTTAGACTGTTGTCGAGGAAGTTTCAAAATTCTCTCACGAAGAAATTTCCCGCATTTCGGGCAGTTCATTTGATTTAAAATTATCCTAGACAATATATCTTTATTGCGCATTTTCACTTTTGGTTACGGACGAAGTCGCTTGATTCGTATCGATTATATACCATATTAATAAATGGTAAAATAATAAAAAAATGCTGTTTAAATAGGATATGAAATTACTGGAAATTTTCAGTAAATTTTGAGGTAATTAAGGTGTTTCACGCACATATGTGTGATAAATGTTTCATAAAACCTTTAAGTTTTAGGTAAAACGATATTTTCTTTCGTCGCAGTAATCAAACTCTATGCAACTCATGGAACGTCTTTTCATCTGTGATGTATCCCGCTTTTAAAAGATGAGTAATCGATTATCCTTTGAAAAATCCTACTTTTAATGAATGCATAAACCTTCCGTGTCACCATACAACGTTTTCGTGAATATCAAGTCAATGTATGTTATAATAAACAGAATGTGTAAAACTCTGATATGACACTAGATCAACCTTTGTTAACATTTAACATTGTTGACAATGCATGACCATTTCTGTTTACCATTCAACATGTCTGCAAAAATGACTTCAAAGGTGAATTCTAAATTCGCAGTACTATATTACTGTACTAACATATCATGCCGTGTGGCTTGTTCAGAAAAAGTCCACAATACACTTTTTGAATTTCTAACAAAATTTTGGTGGCATTTAACCACTTTATTACATTGATGCATATATGGTAAATTGGTAAACTACAAATGATGTCGGTTTCGTTAGTCTTAATAGATATGTGCTCTAGTAAGATAAAGTAAACCCATTTTAATAAATTTTGTGCCACCATAACAAGTGTATTGTATAACGCGTTTGAACCTGACCTATTACCTCACAAATTGTGCAATTCTTGCTTCTATTTTAAGACATGCTGCAAATTATCGAAACGCCGTTTTTCAAGGTGACATTTGTCAAACCTGTCACAGAAAATCTGACTTCAAGAAAACATCTGTCAAAGTATTTGATCAAGTACAGGTTTAAATCATCTTCTTGACATGTAGAATGAGACAAAAGATTTACGCCCGGTGTTCGAAATACTCATAAATCATAACACATTTTATTAATTAGATTACAGTTTATCGGCTCTACTGTCAAAAATAGGAATCTAGAATGCTTTAAAAATATATATTTCTAAATTTTCAGGTTCCAAAACTATTCCTTCGCATTCACCTGAAGCATAAAATTTGTATAACATAATGCTGTTTCTGTATTTCATGTGACTGCAACACTAAATCTCCTTTCCGCTTTTGTCTATCAATAAAGAGAAAACTAATAAATATCATGAGCGCCACCCTTCCTGGTATATTGCTTTAGGGTTTCATAATGAAGCCTAATTATAGCCGATTTCAGACACGTCCTTCCTGTGCCCACTGACGTTATTGGCAGAGTTCATGCAGCTATTCTGCGAATGATGGCTTATATTATAAATCTGAGTAAAAGAACTTATGTGAAATGTGCAATGTTTAATTTTATGTTGTTTATGGATCTCATCCAATCTTATTTTTATTTGTGGACACCTGCTGAATAAACAATCATGATTACTGATACAATTTTAACACAGATAAAATTACACAGCAAAACAGAGGGTAAAGTTTCAAGTTTTCTA
Organism: Styela clava; assembly: GCF_964204865.1. Classification (NCBI taxonomy): domain Eukaryota; kingdom Metazoa; phylum Chordata; class Ascidiacea; order Stolidobranchia; family Styelidae; genus Styela; species Styela clava. The sequence continues at coordinate 17,893,276 of NC_135256.1, forward strand.
TTCTTTGTATAACCGTTTCTCCGTGTCTGAGCGCGACACCTCCTTCTTTTTATCATCATGTTAGTAATAATAATAGTAATACTAAGTATAGCAATACTAATAATACTAGTAATAATTAGTAATTATGTAAGTATAATCTATTTAATTTTCCTTCGAATATCTTTGCCAAAGACGCAGGCGACGACATATTCTCACCTTAACGGTTTGACGCATCAGCTACAACTTGCACTTTTCTTGTGATGTACTTTTCTCAATTATAATCTAGTTCGGGATCAAACCGAATTCTTTCATCGAATTCGTGACCCGTATTCATCAGTTTTTGCCAAACCAAATGTCAAAGCACGACACGTACGCATATTACGTCAAATATCGTCGCACATCTTCTATCAATAACAGATTTGCATCTTTGAATGGAGCATTACGTTACAATTTGCCTTTTATTTTAGCTTTTGATATTTCTTTACGTAATCCTTCATTTTACCTGTCACGCCGAAGCCTCGGATTGGGGAGGTGGATATTTGTAAAACTATTTTGATATATATATATATTGTTACTCGCAATTCATCGTTGTTCAATTTAACACTCTAGCACTGAATTTTTCTCCCAGTATGAGTTGGTATTAACTTCTGTCATGCATATTTCCCTCATAAGAAATGAATAAGGAAATCGAAACATCATATAATATTAAATTAACACTTCCTGGCCAACAACATACCTAATTGGTGTCTAAATATTGCTTTTTGGCAATCACCGTCACAACACAAATGGCATTCGGCCGCAGAAAATGCGATTGTTGTTTATCAACCAAGATTCTATGAAGTTTGATGACAGCAACAATATCTGTTGCTTGCATGTCAACCATAGTGTGTCAAGCTAGCTTTTCGTCAAAGTCATTGATCTGAGTAAAAAAATTCAAAGCAAAATGCTAGTTCAGCTGTAATAAAAATTGAAGCATAAAATTGTAAATGGCTTTCGCGTCAATGCTTTATCACAATATTCTCGATATATATTTTCATATGGGTTGAATGAGTTTCACTGTTCTATTGATTAAATATATGTAAAATTGGCTTCATTTTATCAATCATTTAGCTTTATATAATGACTGCAGGATTGTAGAAAAATGATTTCGCACTAATTTGTTAATTTGTCTGGTTTGATACATAAAACAATCAACGTACGAAAGTGTGTCTCAGCCAAAAATGTTAACAAATGACCAGTTATAGGCGTATTTAATTGAAAGGTAATGAATATATTCCTCAATTCGAGATGATATACAGTAAAACGCATGTACATTTTATGTATTGTTTTGAAGTGTATTAGTTGATGATCATTGGTGTTATGCATATCAAGTTTGATCGGGGTTATAAAACTCAAAACAGTGGAGCGTTCCTTCTCTATTGAGATATAGTAGTTTCAAGCATGATTTGTATTTAATAATCTAATCTGCGTCTAAAATTGAATTGATTAGGAAAGCAAATCCTTGACGTTTTGCATATTTGAATCGTCAAGAATATTCCCGGACATACAACGTGATCTTCCCCACCATGCGTAGATCGATCAGCAGATTAAAATTTTGCTTCAATTTGATACTATGGTTCTTGAAACTGATTGTTAAAACCTTTGAAAATACCTCAACGTTTACATTTGTTCAGTCTCAATTCCCAACCAATCAAGCGCACTATAGAATTTTTTTTATCGATTTGAACACTGTTTATGTAACACAGTGGCATAGCATTTCGATTTTTAACGAAATAGTTCACGATATTGGTAAAACCCAAATGTAAGGTTTAGACATGATATGATTCAGCACTTTTATCGGCTTTCATGCCTTTACTTCGAATAGGCTCACTGAAATGTAAGAAGCTGCAATTTTTGGTAGGGAACTTTTTTAGAAGTTTTCTGGTTCACCATCGCCTACCCAAAGTAAGGTTCGCCGCAGCGACGTAATTCATTTAACCTGCGATGTCAACATAGGCAAGCCCAGCGCCTTTACTGTTAGACTATCCCGTCGCGCACATCCGCTGTTTATCACATATGAACCTTTAAAATGGATATATGATTTTGCACCACTACCATGTAACCACGCGACAGGACAATCGGATTCTTGTTCTGATGCTAACAGGCAGCCCTGTGCCATTGATTACAGTACACGATAGACCTGTGATAGTTGTCCGCCATCCTACCGACAGATGTCGCTACTGAACTGATGATTGCGATGATATTCTATTTAGTACACACGCGAGGTCGCTGAAGCGCATGTTTATTCATGTTTTCTCCTCTCTGTCTCTTTCCCAATTCAGAATGCAACATTGCCAATTGTATATAAATTTATAGATGTAGCCTATGACCAATGTTCCCTCTAAATTTTTGCAGTATGTTTTCGCAGAAATTTTGGTGTGTAAGCATTTTTTTGGAAATGAGTAATATTTGTGCAAAAGACAATAAAGAAATTTTGGCATTCTAACCGGGTAATGGGTGGGCCAACAACAAACTTTCTCACAACCTGCCAACCGAGAACATTGTTACATTACATCGAAATACGTCTGTGCGCAGTAAATCTATGCTTGTTCGCGCACACGCGCACACTTTAGACTTTAGAAGGAACAGCCTATGACGCTTTTATTTGATTAGCGCGATTTGTAGAAGGCATGTTCCTTTATTTACAAAAAAACAATATAGACTTCAAAAATTTTAATGCATCATACTTCTTACAAAGTTACACTTTCATCTCCCAATGTGAGTCGGAAACGTTGGCTTCATCATTCGATTGCTGGATAACTAAATTTTCACTATGAATTCTTTAGTTTTTACAATTTGTTTATCTTGAAGAAAAGTATACTCCAGCTTCCGACTTCCGAAATTTTTCAATCTCCTTCTTCCCAACTCTACTTGCTAGAAGTGCATCTTGTATATACTCACCAATTTCACACCTTAAAGCTCCGTCCTATATGTATGTTTTAGAAGTTCAAACAGTATGACACATGATGATACGGATGGTAAACCCACCTACTACAAGCTGATTCGGCATTGTAGTGGCACAACCAGCTGTATAGAGGTCCCCCCAGCCCATAGCCGTCCCACTCTTCTGCTATCTGAGCAATTACATAGAAGAAGGTCAGTTATATAAAAATTTCCCAAAGAGAAGTGACATACTTGACTGAAAGAGACAAAGTGACCACCACACACAGTCTTGATATAATCCGATTCTCCCCTTAATTAGAAAAAGAAAATTACAATAACTTTGATTTCGCATATTTTACCTGATACAAAGAAAGGTGTGGCAATCCACACGTTTATTTGTCAACTCTAGATTATAACTGATAAACCAATATTATAGGTGGACGAATCCAAAATCGCCATCGCTGTCTAAGCTTGTGACTAAGAAAGTATCAACCGGATGTGGTTATTTTGACCAACGTTATTTTATATTTATATGATCATGTCCCATTTAATGTTACTGCAACATATAAAGTGCAAAAGTCCTGTTTCCTTACAGATTTCTTCCAAAATAAGTCTATTTATATTTAGGTATCAGCATAGCCAGACATAGCGTAATAATGATTAATGGTTTATGTCAAAACATGTAACTATAGTTTATGTATTTTTTTATTTCTATCATCCGTTCCTACTGCTTTTCGTGATATATTTTGCTTTTAATAAAAACACTGTGAGAATAAATAAGAAAAAGTTATTGCGGTTATCATGTGATTCAATGTAATATATTTTGTAAATCGTAATCAAATTCTGTGACATCGCTCCATCTAACAACAAAGTTCGACTAATTTTCTCACTATAAACGACTAGTATAACGCTCTTCAAAACGGACGTCCCCGAAACCCGCTGATGACTATCTTGAGTTTCCATGCACTTGTACAAATTTTCAGACATGTTATTGGGTTAAAGGTTGCAGACTGGCATTTAAGATATATTGAATATAGTAACTGTTGTGAGGCATCTACATTAATTTGCCTATATTATCACAACACAACTTGACAGTTAAAATAACGTACATGTTTAGGTTCATTCGGGTACGCTTTTCGGCTTCATGTAATTCTCCCGAATAGATACATATACTACTTGATAAATTCCTCCATTTCGTAATAATTCTGTAAAATATGTAGATAACCCAGTAATTATCTATTGAATTATGTGTAACTATCAGGAGATACATCGCCATCTCATTCTTGGTTATACACGAGTCTACCTCGGATTATTACTAAACTATAGAACGGTGATTGAAATCAACGATATTATGATAAATAATAAAAAGAAGTTTTTGTTACGAAGAAAGTGTTCACGGGATGTCCCCAACTCAAAAAGTTTCCATCAATTTTCCTTTATTCCATGTTTAATCCACACAAAAACATGTTTGTTGTATCTTTTATTAGAAATTAGTCATAAAATTCATAATTTATTATATCAAAAATTTGCAATAAAGATGATTGAGGCATATACACAATGTTTAAAAGTATGTAAACAGAAAGGACAAGTTGAACAATTCAATAAAAAATATGTGAACTTTCACTCCTGCGATGTTCAATATGATGAGGGAGGCATTAGTTAGAAGATTTTTGTGCTGTCATTTTTCTGCATTTAGTTTGGCAGCTTTAGGTTTCGATTAAAAAATAAGGGTGGCTCAAACAGAAATAGGTACCGGGGGAAATCCACAACAAATCACCTGCCAGTGTCACGTAGTTTTGATAAAACTGAAATCAAAAATAACAAATGCAAGCCAAACGACGTCATCACGATACCTGCAACGAAACTCGCTGCGTTTTCGTGGTGTTGTGAACCCCATTATGATTTCGCTATAATGAACCACGATTTTTCACTTTTTCGATCCATGAAATTTTGTGCTATTTTCTGTAAAAACAGAAACTTAACAACAAAACTTAATCAATACTTATTGAAAACTAGCAATTAGTATTCAACATCAAAAATATAGAATCGAAAAATAAATATTAATCGAGTTTTTAATCTAAAGTAGAATTGAAAATTACTATTGAATACATTCGAGAAATATGACTCTGTAGCGAAAATCGGAATACCCACTGATATTTTGAAACATTTCATTCCCTCAAATGCAATAATGCGGAACGTTTTTCAAATGAGAGTGTTGGGGGAACATCAACTTTTTAGTATTTCCATACTGTACCCAGGTCTATCGGCAGTCTTGCAAAAAATTTCATCCAAGAGTAATATATCGCGATTTCATTTTATGTGTACTTAGATGCGAATCTACAGCACAATTCAGTCATATATTATGAATTTTACTATTTCAAACTGCTGAGGTACGACTATGTGTTGCTATATTATGGAATCGTTCACTTCATCTGGAAATATATTATGGCATTTACGTCATTAGGCGTGAGCAGCTTGCATAATTTACTGAGAAATGCCATGACAGTTTTGGGTGTCATATTCGTGCAGATACAAAATATCACGAATGTAATTATATTGCTTAAATTAATTATGCCAAATGGTTTACGTGCACGTTTTTTGATGCTTAAATTACGATTTATACGGATCGAATGAAATAGAACGTTATGACGAATATTGTGATCTCTTATAATCGATTGTCACGTTAATATCTACTTTCAATTTGCTTTATGCAATGCATTTCCGTTATCATTGACGTTTCAATTATTAGTTGGTCCGGTTCCACAATATGCTATATTAAATATATCAATTTGCTACATTTCGGTTTGTGTTATCTCGTCAAAATCTTCAAAGATTAATGATATTCTCGAACTATTTACCAATGAATTCATTCCAATTTCCGGTCATATTCTATTGCAAATTCACACGCATATTTCCATTATCCACTTTCAGGCAAATTACTCAGTTCGTCGACCAGTTTTCGTAATGTTTCGATTTAGCAAAATCTATGGCCACAACCCGGTATTTCATTTTTCTCTTTCCTTTTTACCCCGCAGTGTGAGAAAATGCTGAGATATATCAGTGTGAGGAAATGCTCAAATATCCACCATCTCGACACATACCTTCATATTTTCATCAAAGATCTTCGGACTCTAGTGCAGAAACTGAATCTAAAAAAAACAAACTATGTCAGTTTCTTAAAATTTCCCGCGCTATATTCGTTGGGAAATGTCCTGGATAACTACCTATTTTTTCTATCTCTATATAGTCACAATGGCCAGGCTTGAAAAAATACTTGTTATACCCGCGGAATATGCGGATTAAGCAACGCCTGCCTGTGCTATCACATGGGTATAATATGGTATTAGTATTCCATGATAAAAATATCAGCTCACCTATTCTGTCCATGTAATTTTCATTGCCTTTTTTCTTTAACTTGATGCTCAAAATCGGATTGTTGTGGTTATTTGTAATATTTACTGGCTTCCGAAATTTTTGTCTGCTCGAGTTTTCGTAAGGAGATGTAAGTTGTTTTGTCTCATCATCTGAATTATTGTTTTCGGGGTCACCGGACCCCGGATATATAATCTGTTCCTCGCCATCAGGCAATGAGCGCTTCTTTTTCATGATTTGAAATTCCTGTACGTAATCATCTTCTAAAGACGTTGAACGACTTTTTGGTGGGCTTTCCGTTAAATTGTCTATATGATTATATGTATCCACGGTGGTATGTTCAGCTATATTTAATCTTTGATATTCGCTTTCTTGCTTATTTTCATTTTCAATTTCCTCATTTTCGTCGAATGAATCAGATTTCTGCGATTTGGGTAGTGGTGAAAGTTTCTTTTCTTCGCTGAAAGAACCGTTCGCTCTTGAATCAACTCGATTTAAGCGTTGGTAGTCCCCTTCTTCTTGTACCTTTTTCTCGTCTCTGAGAAGGTCGTAAACGTCTCCAACTTGGCCTTTCTTCTCTTCACGCAGTGTATTATAAACGTTTTGATCAAACTGGCCATTTTTTCGTTCAGCTCCTGAAGCAGCCACAGTTTGCGCTCGAACCCGCTCCCTTTCATCTTGTGTGATGTTGGCCATATCCGACGCTACTTTGTCGTATTCAACTTCTCCTGTTGGGCCCATAAAATTTTGTGGCAACGAGTCTGAGCGTCGCTTTTGATTTATTGCCTCGAAGTTTCGCTCTGGGAGTTGTGGCCTCACGGTTGTTGCTGACCACGTTCCAGTGCTTACGACTTTAGGTGATTGGGTATTATTCGTGTTACTGAGTGAGTTCCCTTTGTAGTAACCTCCCGCATGGCCATTTGGAATGTATTGGATAGTATTTTCGTTTCTATGCTTGTTTTTACGTCCCGTTCCAACGATCAGCACTTCATCTTGTCCTCGGCCCCTTGATGATCTAGATTTTGGTGGCGTGGTCATCGTATCCAACACTATGTAGTCTGTGTTGGGATCCCTTTGTAAGGGTGTCATGTATCCTATAATAGAATTCTATGTGTGAGATCCAATCGAATCTGCTAACCTAAAACCGTTCAGTTTTACTGGATTTACATTACCACGTTTTTCTCGGCATTTGGAATATAAGATCCCTAATTATTTGATTTTCTAATTCCCAATTGTATCGATCCGGTAGTATAAAAAAATTACTTTTGATTTTTGTTGCCAACTTTCATAAATCTGTCTGCCTGAGATGTAGGTTGGCTTACATTTTTAGATATTTGACACGGAGAAAAAACAAATATATCTAATTTATATAGAGAGAACAGTTTACCACATCCTATTCAATTGGCAACAGCTGAATAGTTTTGCTGTGTCATTACGATTTTGAAATACTGTAAAACGATTTTTGGAGGGACGCGCCAAAAATTCGAATTGCTAACATACTCTCAAATGTTGTACAACAAATGATTCAACATGAAAAAAATTTTTATGACAAAGACCAAAATAATCAAATCAATCTTCTACCTGATCCCAGTAGCTCGGGCCCCTCGTAATAGCCGTCTGGCGGCGGTATACTTTTCACAACTTTACTAATAACTTCCATAGCAGATTTTTCTTGTCGCTTCTCGTTTGATATTCCTGTCAAAACTGCGCCATTCAATGTTGTGCTGGTTGCAGGAGAACCTGTTGACGCATTCTTCAGGTTTTTTCTGTGTTAATAAATTTGTAAACAATAAATAAGCTTCTAAATTTATTTGAAAACCATTTATTTAATGCAAATATAGGAGGACATATTCCGCTAGCAACTCTTCATCGAATAAAGTGGGTGATTACTTCAATTTAAATATTTTGCTCTTTCAACGGGATGCTGTTACTTACTTAATGTTAATTTAATATATATATTACCATGATTACTTCAGTCATAGCAAGGTTTTTAAGAGATTTTGTAATTTGATGCTCTTCCTATTTCCTCTCACCCCGAATATTGGATTAAATTTTTTATCAACAAGCAGAGAGTTAATATGAATTAATTATTTTTGAAATGAGTGTAAAAAAGAACTTATTAATTATTTCCCTTCAAATAAAAAAAAAACGTTTGTTCACCTTCGACGTCGTTTCTTCATAATTTTATAAAGCATGATCCCCAATATTAGTAAGAGCAGAACAAAACAGAGTATGGTTACAACCAAAAGAAGCATGTCATCCCATGCCTTGGTTTTAGTGGGATCCCCCGTCACTTTTCCAGTTCCTGGGGTATTGTTCACTTTCGTTGACGTAGTTGTGGTAGAGAGAGAGGGTGATAGCCTTGTGGTCGATGAAGTGGTTGGGGACAATGTTGTTGTTACCACTGAACTTTCTTTCGATACCGTATTAGGTGTAATAGCTCTGTCGTTTAGAGTCATTGTTGACCTGGTGTCCACTACTGATACAGGTTGTATTGTTGTTGTTGTAGACTTTGTAGCCGGAATTTGATATGGTCTTTGTTGACAGCATGGTACATTGAACACCACTACGGACTTATCCGAATTTGCTGCAATACAATTAAATATGAGCATCAAAAGGTTTTTGAAATATGCTTCCCGCTTTGAATTTCGGCCCGCACTAAATTGTTTTACTTCATCGTATTTTCATAAATTTGCGTATTGGTATTCGGTAGAATAAGGCGGATTTATTTTTAGGTAGAACTTATCAAATAAGACTGTTCACGAGTTCCGATAAATACTTTTTCGTGTTGTATATTATTTTGAATCCCACTAATGTAATATATACAATCTTCTCTGTTCGTGCCAAATTTTAACATGGTGTTCAACCTAACGTGAAAATTTCTTTTCTGTTCGTGCCAATTTATTACAAAGTCCAATCTAGTGTAAAAATTTAGACTGTGTGAGCACACTGAAGACGGAAATTTCAATCATTTGGAAATAATTCTAATGCGTCTTACGTGGGTTTGCTGAAACCAATTCATTTACTTCTGTTTCGCTTGTAATGCAAGTAGTTTCGCTGGTGAGAAAATTAATGGTTAGTTGTACATATTCCGTTCCAAGATTCCCATCGCTTTCACGGGATTTGCATCTGTGCATACATTGTGAGATGATGGCCCCACAAATATTCGGACCTGTTCCATCGGGTTTCGGTCTTTCGCCATCGAAAGTGATTCCATAAGAGCATTGCAGTGATGTTACAATCACGGTCGCTATTATAATTGGAAATCTTATTTCCATATTGTAATTAATATTATTATATAACTGTTATAACTGTTTATAAATAAATAGAAATCAGTTGGCATCGAAACTTTCAAGTTTCAGTTGTTTACTCTATATATAGATATAGAAACTAGAACACAATTAGTGTTACAAATGATAAATAAGAGCTTGCAAAATTGTCACCAGCCACGTGTGATGGATTCGATATGTATGGATAATTCTCGGAATTACTAAGAAAATCAATTTTTTTTTGCGCAAACGCTAAACGCAAAATCCCAAGGATATTAAAGCCGGTTGGTGTCGCCTAATCAGAGCTTGACTTTATAATTTTTGCAAAATATTTTCGTTCACAGTTTTACTGCTCTTGACATTCTTTCTTTTGTACAAAATGCATTTCTACGTACATGATAAATTTATCAACTGATTGACGTAATTTTAAATACAAAATATATATAAAATTTTTTCCTATGTAACCATCCGGAGCGCGTCCAATATAAAATAAATTCCCCGTGGTGACAACGAAGTTGAGTTCCATTTCAACAATCACGATTTTTTACAAATAAGTAAATCGATACATTTCACTCAGGATGTTATCTTGAGCAAACAACCACATATTGATATTTAAAGATAGTACCAACAACGCATATACCCAAGTTAATAGCTGCTAGATAACTAAGATGTAAGCTATTAGCTTCATATGAAGCGTTGATGAGTAAGAAATAGAATCGATATAGAGTCTGACAAAATTATAACGCGAGGCAACTTACCTAAACGCAGGGATATACTATCAAGTGGAAAACTTACAAATCTCTCTTGTGTCATTCTGGCTATGCCAATCAATCTATCTATTCCTATATCGTTCCTATATCTGAAATGACGCCGATGAGTTTGAAAGCCACACTTGGTCTGTGTTCTTCGTCAGATCAATTCACTGATATAAATCAAAGAGTGGTCTGTATTGCCAAATTTGACTATAGAAATGCCAAGTCATTGCGTATTCGTGATAGTGTCATGAAAAGTTCATTGAAAATGAAATAGAAACATATATGTTAAATTTGATGAGTATCGTGATGAAATTTGCTTCCAAAATATCAACTCACTTTAATACTAATATCGGATTCAATAATCGGAACAAACAAAAACCTTGCTTAAAAAGATTCGTTTTATTGTGAAGGGTATTTTGAAATTTCAAATTACTTTGCTCCGATTATTACAACGTATTTCAAGTTAGTTTCACGTAATCAAGTTTATTCAGAGTAGTGCCATACATTCTCGAAAGCCCCGACGAAAGATGATGCTTGGTACAGCATGATTTGTTTTCCTTCCATGAAAAATATTCATTATCAGTGGCAAATCGTAACCAATTAACATTTTTGTAATTGTAATGCTTTCAAATGTAAAATGTTGGTCAATCAGTTCTCCTTTCGAATGCATACCATACTGGTCAATTGTTGTTTTCATTTTTATGTTGTGGTCTTATTAACTTGCTTGTTGAAGTACCATATGACGGATATCGAATAACTTTCAAAATTCACTATTTTAAAATCTACTTTCTTGCTGCCCATTCTTCCTCGCCGTTAAGTTTTACCTCACTGATGAGTGATAAGTGTACACCTCCTCTGTATTATTTCACTTTCTACTTTTCAAACTATAGGTAAAGTTCTGCGTCAAATCTTGTTTCACGATCTTATTTTGTTAGCCTTTTATCAGAGAAACTCCACAGATCATTGTCAGGATTGTATGACAATGAGTCGCCCCAAATAAGCCATCTATGAGTATCTCTAACTTTGTTTCTAATTTTGATTCTTCGTTTTCTAATAGATTCTCGTGACCTTGCTTTGAAAAAAGATATAGTTATGAAACAAATGGGGCCACTTTTTTGTATAAATGTTTTGTCAAAGAAGTGAACACATATACTGCGAATGACGTACAGTATTTCCTCTCGATTACTGCCAATCATTTTTGTTCAATATCATCTTTTATATTAAACAATTTGGAAAATGTAGTCAAATTTAATGGAATTATGTGAACAATCAATTTATTTTCTCAAATTTTCATCTTCTCTCCAACTCTTAACATCCACAGAAAAAAAAATAATACAGATCATGTAATTTCAGTTATCATTACAGAATCTTTTCTTTGCAGCACTCATTTTTAATTTACCAAGAAATTGCAGTAAAATTAGCGCATATTTTAAAGAGATTTTTCGAGGGAAGTTGACTAAACTGGTGCGTCACCTTGCACATAAGTTTCGAAAGTTGATGGTGGTAGGGTAAACGTACATCCATGCATTCAATTGAAAGTTCCAGTCATCGTCTCGTGATATGAATCATTTTTGCATCCTGGTCATACAAAATGCTAATGATAATATGACGATATTACGTAAAATTAAATAGTCCTAAACATTTAATCGTCATTTCCGTTAATTTATTCAAAACTAAATCTGAACTCAAAACATTCCGAAATGAAACTCTCAAATAATCACTCATCTACCCTTGCAATATACATCGTTCAACTCAAATATGTTAAACGCAGTTAGTTTTATAGCACGCTGACACTTCGCATTTTTACCAAATGCATATATGTATCTTATCGATCGCATATTTCATTTGCGTTGATCATTATGAGCTAAGTATAGCATTTTGCCTGCTGCATGCAACGTTATGTTAATTTCGTAATTTTGTGCGTACGAAAAATCAGGGACAAGAACGAAGAAAGTAGATCTCGTATATCATATAAATATCATCATTTTCATTTATATGATCATGCATGCTCTGTCGTTGCTAACACGATGAGCCCCTGCACACTATGTAGAATAAAATGTTCTTTGGGATACGTTATACAAGATAAAAAGCAACTTTAGTGTGATATACCACAAAACATCAATATATATTTTTCAACATCATTTTATTACCTGGGAAACTCTTGGATGGCATAAATATCACAACCTCCAATTGTGTGTTCTAAAATAAAATCAGCCGAGTCCTAACCAGTTCAAAGAACTTTGACTACTTGTTAGCAATTTCAAGTTTTTATAATAATATTTCAATCCCATAAACACATTATATTAATGATAATACAAAGAAGATATAGGAACAAATACCGTTCTTCAAATGTACCTACTTCACCTTATAAACATGTCAAACCAGCTTTTCAAATTGGTCACTCTTTATATGTTCTGGATAATCCAACACGCACTTTTTCAGATATAAAACTATATTAGTAAATGTCATTATTACATCTATATGCACTAAATATTATAGTGGTGTATGCTTGCACTAACTGAATACGTCTTTAAAGCATTCTAAATCTTTTTCTTTTAACTGATTTCTTGTACAATCGAATTATAGCAGCCGGCTCTATATCGCAGACTCTTTTCCCTTACTGGTGTTTCACGTCTAGCTTTCGACTAGTCCGTTATTGGCATCAGAAATATATATCCATAATGTAATTTGTTCTAAACTGCTTTGAGCTTTCTTGTGCCAAATTATTGATCTCGAAATCGTTTTGATATATTCATCATTTCACCTATTTTTAATGCATTGCGACTGATTGATCTACTTTTGCATGTCAAAAACAATAATTTTATAAAACTTTAGATAAGCATTAGGCCCGAAACACATTTGGAATAGTATACATAGTTAAATTATATTTAAGGACATCGAATATATCAATAAATCTACATCTCAATCAAGCGCACAGGCTTACTTGACTGAACATAATTTGACTTGTCTTGACTAACGTTTTAATCCTGTTTTAGTATAAAAGTGTGCCGATACAGATCTAATCGATATAATGGTGAATTTGTCAGAGTTTAGAATCAACATACCTACAGAGACAACAAGTTCGAAATTGCCAAAACATTACCATACTCTTATACGCAAATTTTGTCCGTTTTCTAAAGTTTTATAATACGCTTATTGTAAATCCACAGAAATATACCAAAGATATAAATTATATATATAACTATTTTTTTTTTGAATCAACATTTTTACATCAGACTACTTTTCACTCATTCATTTTTTTTTAATATTGTAGATTTTCTTCTTTCTATAAGCAAGATAGTAAATAACTGAAAACCTAAATTTTCTTATTTTGTATTGTCGTGTTGAACCATGATAACTTCCATATTTCCAAAATTCCCGCTCATAATTCGTGATTGGAAATAGACTATATCTTTAAACAAATCTAGGTATTTGTATTTTCTAAACCATTTTCTAGATTGTCTACCATACTATCATAAAAATGCATTCAAATCGATGCCATTATAATCAATTTATTTCATCATAGTGAATAATAACTAAATACATTTTTAGACAGATTTTGATTGGGAATTCATATTCGGCGCATGTATGATTTGTGATTCATCACTGACACGATTTTCAATCAATATGCGTATTACTATAACATCTGGTTTTAGTATCAAAATTACTGATGCTTTTTACCTATGGCGCTCAAATCAGACATTGATTAATACAGTGTCCGATTAGAATTTTAACTGATCATATATAAAGTTTGAATGCCAAATGTGTAGCGCATGTTCCCAGTTACCAACCGACTAGGCAATACTAATGGCGGACATTTATGAAATGGCGCCTAGCAATAGTTGCATTTGTCAAATTTTTTTCTGCCGGATAATAAATCAAGATTTTGTGAGTTCAAATTCTGTATCCGCCTCGTATATCAATGGTGAAGTAATTCGATGATATAAAACAGCCAAGATTCTCATTTAATAAAATACTTAGACGTGCAATGTTCCTGCAATGCATACTTAGGTTGCTTTTGTTTATCTCTAGTTCCTGTTTATAGTTATTATAGCAGTGATATTATAATAGACAAGGTCCAGATCCTCACTTCATCTCTTCATGTAGACATACTCTAAAACGCCTCGGTGTCTTTTGCCCGATACTCAATTTTGCTATAAACAATTTCTCTCTTTACGTAATAACAATATTCCCCAAAAGACACTGTTCTGCATTTAAGGCAAATACCTCAATTTGTTTCTAATGAAAAGGATATTGTACACGGATTTAAATTTTCATGTTAGAAGGTAGATGCACGAAAGGACCTTTTCTAATGAATCTACTATTTATTATTGCATTCATTCGCCTACGAAGCATTAGCACGACAAGGTAAATGCTTCTAAAATACCAGTTTATCGCGACTAATGCTGAATTGCATTGAATAGTGCTCGACTATATTTGTATAATGTAAGTTTAAAGACTGTATATACGTAATTCATGCACGATATTCACCAAAGGATTCTTGTACAGTTCAGAGTCGTGTCACGAGCTATATCTGTTAACTAAGCGTTGTACCGCTCAGTACAAATAGCTTTCGCTATCGTTATAGCAAACGAAATTACAAAACATATTTATGGTAATTATTCACCAATTTCCTGCTTTACCCGAATTCCGAATAGTTTTTAAAATACACGGTGCAACAGAATTTTTTATACTACGTTTTGAATATTACAAACCTGGAAATAACAATTGCTAACAGAAGCTTCTGAACCCTTTAAATGCTTGTTACTTCAACAAAACTGGTATTTTGTTTTCACAGCACCGGTGATCATTACCATATAAATAAAAAGACTTATAACATTTTCTAAAACGCCGCAATTTCCATATTAAGAAATTAAATAGGTTCCTAAACTATTATTTGTAAAAGGTATTCATTCGCCTTGATTTAATTTGGTGTCACATTCCATATTGAAGCAATTTTATAAGTAACGCATTTAATAATTGTGTCGGCGATTTGCTTGAACAAAATGGCGGAATAATATTGGCAAACATTCACCATACTTTTGAGATGCGATCATTTTACAACATTGTCCTTTATGACGCATGAAATCATTTGTATCGTGATGCAGTTATTGTTATATCATACATCATACTTCAAGATGAAATGAAATTGGAAATAATAAAAAGGATTTTGGCATGTAGCCGATACAAATCCGCCTTCCCAAAATTGTATACGACTTTGGGAACTGATTATAATTTTGACGCATGTCATCTATCACATTCAGAAAACGCCGAAAATATTACTATCGTTACCATAACAAACGATGAATGTTCAAATGTATAAATTCGAATATCAATAATAAGAAGGCTGACTGAAAACACAGTCGATTGCCTGGACACTCCATGTGAACGATATATATGAAACTTTATTTTCGTAACTGTATTTGAAGTCTATTTTTATATGGACTCAGCATTGTCCGCTCTACTGTTTGTTTACTCAATCAAGCACACTTAATCTATATGACAAAATGGGGGTCCTGTTATCAAACTCGATTTGGTTTCTTGGTTTACAACTAAATATGATCAAGGTTTTTAATTCACCCATCCACTTTCCTAAGATAACAGACACGGTGTCTCATCCTACATCTGATTGTCTAGTCACAAGCTACATCATGAATCATGAAATATGCGCATGTAACCTGCATTCGTATTCATCACCTTTTTGGATATATATACAAGCATCTCATGACGTCATAAGTACTGTGATTTTTGTATTGAATTTAACCAACGCATTGATGTGCCTGTGCTTATCCTGTATAATTTTTTAACACAGCGCCGTGGGCGTTGTGCTAAAGCACATACCTTCAACTCACTATGTGTTCACTCAGGGACAATTTGTCTTGCATCTTGGATTTTTTAGAAAGTAATTACTGGAAAAATAAAGTGAATAAGATCAGCCAAAAAAGTAGGTAGATCGTGGGTTGCAAGTTCTGCTGCCACACCCTTTGGGCTCTTCCCTCTCGACAACCAAAACCTCTCCTTGGCATTTAGAAACCTATTTTCTAAGTCAGTCTATTCAGTTCTATTTGCTATTGGTAGTAAATATATATTTAAATCATTATTATACATTATACATTTTTAACATTTAGATGCCATTAGTTGATTACATCTCGCCAGTAATTGAGCAACAGCACCCGTAGTATTAATATTAATTTGCATACAAAAATATCGTTTCTAAACATGATAGTTTATTTCATAAACATTTATTATAATTATAGTTTTCGTCTACGCTCGAGATGAAAGAAATGCATAAAGATCTACCTGTATCACATCTTTCATAATGACTTTCACGTAACTAAGCTAATTCGCGCAGGAAATTTAGCTATATTTATTCAATAACGACGAGCTATGCTCAATTTTGTACTTGCTTTCCTAAGTTAAACATATATATAACACTTTGATACGATACATGGGTCTGTTTTTGTAAAGCTTCATGCTGCTTGCCATTTGTGTCTTTGCGATATTTTTCCTTGCATCATATTCATCAAAAAGCTTATCCCTTATGTTTCTTCTGCAAAGCTTTGCTTTATTATTTCACAAACTTTATTGGCGTCTGCTATATCGAAACAGCGCAGTATTTTTTAACATATTCCATTTAATCTAGACTGCTAAATGCCTGCTAAAGTGCCCTGTCTGTCACGCACGAAACGCATGGTTCAATCGCTGTAGCCTTTGCGTCGTGAAAGGTCAAGACTTTTTGCGTATGCTTACCATGAAAATTACGTTACTTGCGTCACGCCATGCACTCTTATCAGTACACATGCAGTCATAAACTAAATTCGATCAACACTTGATGTCACAAGAGTGTTATGCCATAGACCTGATATTCCGACTGAAGTTAGAAAACGTTTGTCAGATTGTAAGCAATTCAAAATGATCCACATTTGGAGCAAATCCGCAATTGAAGTTTTCCACTGGAACATGCAATACCATCATATTATTTCTAACAAGATTACTTCGCCCGGCTTGTTGCATAACTTCATTTGCAAAAGGGATTTTTCTCCTGATTCAGTTCGATAAAAATAGTTGGAAATGACAATGAAAATTTCACGAATGATGACGATGTTCTCAGTTGCTATTTTTGTTGAAAAACGTGTCGTACGTCAAACGATTCCAAAGCAAAAAGCCATACATATATAACATAACCTGGCCAACATCATATTAATACATATTTGTTTATTATTTGCATTTGGTAACTTCTCTTATAACTATATATACCAGTAATATATACGTATTTAATCTAAATTAAATGGTGCGATTGCTCATCGGTTACCTACCCTTCAATACAAATGGGTTTTGTTGGCACGAACTTCCCTATTTCCCTCTCGAAATAAAATTCTGCTCAATTTACTAGATTAGTGGCTAGCTCTCTCTCATCTCACTAAATTCACGTGCATAAAAATTAAGTGATAAAAAAATCGAATTTATTCTCTAAGAATACTTTTTCTCGTTTGTCCGGAATATTTAGGTAACTTATATTCATAATTAAACATTTAATACGTTGCAAGATAATGATTGTTCGTGCACAAATTTTGAGAATAAAATTATTCGCTATTATTCTATTTTCCCTTGTGTCAGACGACTACATTTCCCTATTTCTGATTGTGGCACAGCATACTAATGCATAAATATTATACATTTTTTGGTATTATACCACTCACTAGAATGGGTGTTTCCGTAAGTTTTTTAAAGTAATTTTGGCTCTTAATTCAAAAATTTAATTATACAACAATTATACATTATAACACTTGAAATAAAACAAATAAATCTCAGTACTTGTCACTATCCTGCCACAATTCTGTATCTATTTGTAGCTGTTAGTTTCTTAATTGTAAATACTCAGGAGTATAGTCAAATAGTATGTAATCGACTGTCATTTGAGTAAAACTTAAAACTTGATGTAATTTATTTTTACAGTTACGTTATATGTCTACAAAATTTCGAGGGAAAGTCTCTACGATATATTTAGTCGCGTATGTCAGTCAAGGTTATTTCAGTCCGCTATATTCTATGAATACTATTTGAACTGTAATGCTTTTGAAAATCTCCGTTACGTAACGATGAGCATTGTTGTAAATTTCATCTTCAAATATGTTTTCCATGTGCATAAATCATAATGTAAAAGCTTACAACGATGAGAATATTCTTTGGACACAAGAAAATATATAACTTCTTTTTTGAATGCCATATCTTTCTGATTTTTATACTAGCTTACACACGTTTCGTGCAATTTTTTCGCTGCAAAAACATCAATCAATTTCCCCATAAAAACTCTAAATATTCAAAGATTGGGAAAGCTCTATATTCCCGAACGCCCGGCACCGAATCCCTCAACCGCCTGATATTGTCCTTATTACATGATGTACTTTTTTAGGTGAAACGATCGTAAACTAGTAATTCAATAGAAATAAAGGAATGACATAGCTCATGACATTTTATTGACTTCTTTATTTCTGAATATGTAAATTATTTATATTCACTCTTACAACAAAGCTGCAGAAAGTTTTGAAAGATTTTCACTATATTGATTGTGACGCATTAATATGTAATTTTGGTAAAATCCAGCTCGATATTGCCATCTACCGACTAATTTGAAAAGCATGTGAGTTTCCTGACATATGATGTTACACTATCATGTACTGCCTTTTTTAATTTCATAATATTATTCTCTTATAGATGTCATGACCCAATATTTTATCCTGTTCAAGGCATAAATCTATATATAAATTCGAGATAAGTCTTTGGCGGGCTTCAAACTCTTCTGTAATAATTGATATTTTAAAGATCAGTTTTTTTATTTATCATAATCCTTTTTAAAATTATACTTCAAAAGTACTATCGTTTTTACGGAGACTTACCTTCGTGAAATGGGTTCCAAAATAACCTTCTTGAGCAGTGGTTTCCCATTATAGAAATGGAATCTAACAATAAATTTTGTCCTATTATAACATCTAGTAAGTTAAACATTATACGATCTTGGCAAATGCAAATGTCTTAAACCAGTGTTCTACGTGGCCCATTTAGAAACCGTTTGATTTATTTCGAACGAACGAAGTTTCTGTTTGGCGGCTTGGCGCAGCATACATTAATATTATTTTCGTCGTTGTTCAGGTGGTTGGCAATGTTTTTACTCATAGATTATTAACTCTGTGACGATTTGGCTGGGGCAACGATCTAAATAACTTCTTGTGCAGACATTTTGGAAGAAAAAAATCACACTTTTTTATTAAAAGTTATTTTAATATTATGTAACTATTAAAAATCAAAATAGGCACGAAGCCGAATTTCGTTATTTGGCCTGGTCAATTTAAGATTCTAGTTTCCGCCCTTGTCTGGAAAGTGAACTCGATTGAACTACCAATCAAGTTTTACCCTAATTCCTCTTTGGGGTGGGTAAATTTCACAACAATTGAATAATTTGTTGTGAATGGTGAAGATTTGTTATTTATTTGCTGCCCCTTCCACTTGCTGCGGCGTGACTAACTTTTTGTATCGAGATCGTACAAAGAGAGAACAAAATCATAAACTTTTTTATGAGTAGTGAATTCTGAATTTTTTACACAATAGTGAAAACAAAACAAAATAAACTCGGATTCTTTAAAAATTCCACTAAAATGCATTCAACAAATAACACTGTTATATAGATCTCATGGTGCACGTATGAAATCAGTCAGTTCATTGTGTGAGATATTGTTGATGGTGCTAAAATTTCTTTATGAATTCATGTAATAGGTAGACAATTATAAATAACGCCATGATTAGATCTCCTGTAAATATTTAAAAAAACCGAATCGAATATAATATCTGAAAGCGGGACAGTATTCAAATTATATATTTATATGACACTCAGTAATGCTGTATATGACTGGTTTAAATGGTATCACTCAACAGGAAGTAAACAAAATACTCCTTCCAATAAACACTATCCAGTACTGCGGAAAAAACAATGTTGCTTATGGATTTCATAATATTGTAAAAAGTTTTATGTAAAAAGTCGAACACAAAGTAGGTAAAGCTGACAACCACACACAAATGCGTCAACGATACACTTAAACATCAGTAATATTACTAATATTCATAATAAAAATATTTGAAATATTAATAGAAATCGTGCCTTTGCTTTGAGTTCCACTCTCCTTTAAACCAGAGTCTGCAACTCTGCTTGTACAATACCAAAGAATATTAGAAAGATGTTATCTAAGTACCCGCCAAGAACTTATTTGCAATTTAATGTCCTATTCTAAATAGTTTGTCATCTTATGCTCGCAAGCTTTTGTGCCGATAACCAGTGCTGGGATTCAAAAATGTGAGAACAGGTTATATTTTGTATCGAACACACTAACAACAGGTTCCCTCATTTCAAAAACTATACGGACTTATAACTCTAAAAACAAGATCGGGTTCGCTGATTATAAGCCCATCTCAAGATCGGGTTCGCACAACCCGGGGAAAAACCTTGAATCCCACCACTGTTTATAGCCTCTGCAGTGTAGTCTTCTCTCCCATGAGCCCGATTTCGGGTCAAGTCCCGGTATATTTAAAATTGCTTTATAATTTTATTTAACAAAAGCTGTATGCACTTAAGTCCAACTTTAAAATCGAGTATTATCATGAATTTCTGCATACAAATGACTAAGTGAAGAATGTGAAGTATCTTCTCGAGTACTGCTATGAAGCCTACTGAATCCAACTGAATTTTCCCTGCTTACTGTGCTATCGTTTTCACGTCTGCTTTTGTGCTGTTTTCGAGCTCCATAATCTTCACTTTTACGCCGTTTCACATCCTTATCCCTTTTCTTCTTATTCTTAGTCGACCTTGTGAGAGATCTTGACTCTAAGTATAAGTGACCTGTTTCAGCGTCGCTGTCCACAGAAACAGAAGTGAAATTAGTATTTCTCCTTTCTAGTTTATTACTACTTGAGGGTGCTGATCCATCGAACGCAATGTCCACTGGAACTGGTCGTAAGGATTCATCCGTACTGAAGTTTCTTTTAGGTAAAGGCGGGGTCGATTGTCTTCGCGATTTCACTCTTTCCGGGCGTATTTTTTGGGTATAAGTTGGAACTGTCGATGTTGGTGAGCCTGCCATTATAGTATATGTTTCTAAGCCTTTGTGTTCGAATTGTGAAATATCTTGGAATGACCCTCGCAAGGGCGGTGGAATAGCAGGCAATGCTAAGGTTGGTGCGGTCAGTCCAGCAACTCTTGCCGCGAAAGAGCCATGGATAGGTTCATTGTCCAAGACTATTTCTTCGTAATTTTCTGGTGTTTTCCATTTGGGTTTGCGAGAAAATCGACCAGGTCCCAAAATGCGAGAAGCAACAAAGCTATTTGACTTTTCAGTGCCGACATCAGCGGTTGGTGATATTGTAGTCGGCTTCTTGTCTTGCGTTAGTTTACGATGAGTCTGTCATGAAAAAAATCAATAACACATTAATAATCGTGGTAATTAAATCGTCTTTATCGAGCATGCTTCTTTGAATAAAATGACACTGATAACAAAATTACGCTTCAATTTTTTTGTCCTGTCGTTATTTCTATGATGTTGTGACCGCTTGCCTGATTGAAATCAGAGACAACCTTACACTTAAACTGCTTTTACAGCCGGCTATTCTCGACCGAAATACTTGTTGTATCGTCATTGGTGGTTAATAGTTTTATAACTGATTGTGACAACACTATGATACCGAGTTCAATTTTCAAATAAGAAGTGTTCATAATCTCGAATCATAAATAAGCTACCTCGCATGATTATGCAGCAATTATATAAACATTTCAAATTTTGAGGAATGGTAATTTCATATTAACTAATACTAACCGTGGAACACAAACGGCCACAAAAGATGAATAATATAACTATCAGAATTCCAATTATGGCAACAAGAACATAAGTTGTAGTTGTGTTGTTAGGTACTCCTGTAATATAAATTAAAAATGTTAAAAATAGTGTCCTAAGAGTGCTCAACCTGCCAAATCGAATTTTAATCAAAGCCGTAAAGTTGCTTATTTCTCACTACCACCATCTAAAACTGAAAGAGTAGGCTTATGTTTGAACTAATCAAATATGATTTCATATTTCGTAAGGCTCTTGTGAAAGTGTACCATGTCGGAATACCAGGTCGTTGTCACTTGGAAGGTCGTTGAGTATTACTGACATTATTGAAGATTAATAGGAGACATTCCATATATCGCCATACTATCATTATATAGGTTCTAGCAGCGCAAAAAAGCACAGGATAAAAGTCTTTTAAACTGTTTTTCATACTTTGTTTCGTGCTGTTATATCGTGTTGTAAAAATTCTTGGTATTTTTTCTCCGACTCATCAGTCTTGTGAACTTTATAAGAACTTTCACGAAAACAAAGTGTTTCCGTTTCTATTATAGCCAAAGCATTCGATATTTGCATAAATAGCTTCGAATTTGAATGAAATGTTGCTTTTTCGAATGATAGGTATGTGTCTAACCATTACCAAACGAATTCGTTCCACTAAATTAAAAGTAAAATAACTGCATGTAACGTTTGTTATTTCTTTCCTCTATGTAAAATTTGCTTACGTGAAATACGATAGTGTGTTATAGACTTGGAAGGATCGACTTATGTATTATAAATTATATTCAGTAATCCTTGTATTTTCGATACAAATATTTGATCCAAGATAATAATACCTAAAAGTTGAGCGTTAGCCAATTTTTACACTTTGTTAAAATGCACGTATTGTTTAAAAATCAATATGCATGTAATATCATGTCACCTGTATTCTTTTCTGGTTCCGCTATTGATACTGGAAACGAAAGTGGAGCTTCATCACATCTCCTTAATTTTAAAATTAATTGAACTGCTGTAATACATCATTAAATATCCCGCAAATTTTTTCACCAAATATAGCATTTTATAACCACTTAATGATTTTGATATAAAAATGCAGTTGAGGAAATTAAACAAAATCAATATTTGATATTTCAGTGAAACATTTATCGTTCTTTCATTCAATGGTTCGATTCATAAGAATTTAAAAAAAAAATGGTGTTAATTAAATAAATACGTATTCTCCACAAATTTTGTGAGAATGAATCAGAAACGATTGCATGCGTAATAGGCCTCAGTTTTGATTTGAAAAAGATTGATTTATTTTGAAAAATAAAAAATTTCATTTGTTGTCGGTTTATTACCTCGTAATCCTGTTTTGTGAATTATCACCGTCGCAGCCGGTAGCAATTTTACCGTTATATAAACATGATCTAACGTAAGTTAAGCCTTGTGTTCCATCTTCTGAATTTTCATCGGTACAGTTATTTGTAAGCATTGTCCATTCTGACCAGGCAGGGCATCTACGCAAATGAACAAACAAGATTACATTTGTGTTTATTACGTATTTATAAAATTGAAAAGGAAGACTCATTTGTAACGAGTTTTTGAAAAGCTCAGAAATAAATAAAATTTTGCTTACTTTTGTGAGTTACATGGCTCCTTTTTAATACCATAAGGTGATCTGTTTTTTCCTGCACAAAATAACCCGATTTCATTGTTCTTTACACACGCTCGAACTTTCAGTCGTACGCCTCCTCCACACGAATGACTGCATATTCCGCCTTTTTGATGAAAATAACAAAAATATATAACTTATGCTTTCTCCCGTTTTTATTTTTGCATTGACATTTAATTAAAGCGGTCTTTTAAAGATCAAAACTTACGTAGGCTATACCTCAAGGTTACAAAAATCTTGAAAATTGTCTTTTAAGCTTACCATCAGCAGCGTTTGTCCAAGACTGCCATTCTCCAGTACAACTTCTTTCATTGTAGCAATATTTCCATTCGCGTTGTTTGCATTGATTCCGCCTAAAAAAAAAAAAAGTTTATAAAATTCTCGATGGAGTTCGTAAAAGTGTCAAATGTTCCTTCCAATCCTAGTTACTATTCCTACTAACTAATTTAAATTCATTAATCAACTTCGTGGGCAAGGCAAGTGGACGGTGTGATATATATGGTACTTGGCTCTGCAAATAGCAGCTTCGTACGCCTTGAAGTCGTGTTTAACAAGGCCTGGCTGGAAGCCATGTACGAAGAGCCTTGTAAATATTTAGAACAATCATAACATCAAAGTCTCATATTTACTTCAACATAATCTGGAAATCATTTTAAAAAACGTATCATGTAGCGTATACGAAGGCTGGTAAGGGTGAATTTTATTGTCTGGGGAAAACACGAAACTTTGGTAAATATATATTGCAAATGGCGGGCCTAATGGGCCATCAAATCCTTAATATATTATACGCGGTTCTATCTATACATATATTGATATTTTTAAACGTGTCTAATTAAAGACTAACACATTAATCCATATTTAACAGACCCACTAATTTCTTATTAACAAATATTTATTCTCTATGCAAAAACCCATAACATTTTTACAGCCATGATAATCGTTTTCAGGAATTCTGCAATGTAATGATAATTATTACGACGGAATAATGTTTTGTTTAAAATAGTTTTGATCATGCATTGATAAATACACACGATTATTGATGTAAGGGGGAACACAAGAAAGTAAGCATTTTACAACGACTGCATTAACTATTCAAATGAAAAGCAACATTTCACCTTGCATAATGTCTACAAACTTATTTTTAACTTGACTAATCGGCAGTTTAATATCTCTCCACGCTAAAAATTGCGTAATTAAAAAACATGTATGTATAATTAAATTAGAAATGGGATTTCAGTAGCAAGTGAAGATTAAAAAACCATACTATCGGACAGAGACACAAACTTCACTTTTTGATTCAAATACCAGATCACTGTGGATTCGGTTACAAACTTTATCAGATATTATTAGTTAGCGGTAAAATGTGTAGTGGCAAATATAGGGTTTCTACATGGTAATACCCAAACGTTACTAAGTTGGTAAAGTCCTTGTTGGCCTTCGTAGCGACTGATGGGTCAGATGTTCAGCTAGGTGCTAAACAATAATGGATCAATTTGGATATGCTGAACACAAATGAAAAATAGCTGTCTTTGTTTGCAATAATATTCACTCTGTCATTATATTAACCATGTATTGATTGAAATATAAATTTACGTATTGGTCTAATTTAGTCATATAAAATTCCAATGTGCGTTTACTGGAATTATGTTATTTTGAGAACCATTGAAATTGAATCACGACACAAACAAATAAACTACGAAACCAACCTACAGACATCGATACAATTCACAATCATAAAAGAGCAGACACGATTGTCATTGTTTCTATCACGAAACCTATTTGATCACATTATTCTATAACGTGTAATCGGTGATATTTATTTGCAGACTTACATCTAAACAATTGCAATCGGTGTGTATATGTTTTGCATATGAATGTTTATGAATATAGATTCATTTCATCAATGTTTTGTTTACGTTTTGTTCAATAATTTTATTTTTTTTTTAAATTGTCCTTGATGACAATATAAATTTGCACTAATCTGCTTACTATTTTTGGAATTCCGATGTATAATATCCTTGTCGAACTACGTGCTGCTGTGGCAGAGTATTGTTTCGGGGCTGGGCATGTTATGGCTTCGTTTTACGAGAATCAAACATATATAGGAATTAAAAACAAATTTTTGTTCACAAATAGGCCCACAATTTCTTTGAAACTGAATCTTATTAAAGCTTAGAACTAGGTAAACATGGAGTAGCGCTATTCGAGTGATTGGACTAATCAAACTCTTGGGCCATATCGAGCCTCGATTTTTTTTCAGGTTTCTGATTTTAAGCAATATGCCCGCATGTCCTTACGCATTCAATAGAACCTTTGCCTTTTTTAAATATTAAATATTCAATCCAGACATTGTATTATCAAAATACTCAGCCGACCCTCATTTTATTAAGATAATGATAACGGTACAATTTGTCATTTGTAGTGAAGTACCAATTTATCATGCTAACATATGTAAGGCACATTGATCCTTTGCTGAAATAGCCAGCAGAATAACGCTTACTAATGTACTTAATAATATAAATGACTGATTCGCATGTGACTGTAACATACTTTGCAGCCGCGGCATAACATATTATATAAAAGAGTCGTTGTAAATGCAAAAACAAATATTTCAGATTCCTCACTCGCTTGTGCTTGAACACGGTCTCCATCTGTATTGAATACCTCTATGACATTGAAAAGACTTCTGATGACCTTGGCATCTTGACCATTCATTCCACTCGTGCCCTGACACTGTTATGAAACAAATATATTCATTAAGATAAACTCGGGTGATCACAATTAATACACAAGTTTTCATCGGTATACGTATAATAAGCATTTAGACCTCAAAGTAGTAGATATAGCTTATTCCGATGCGATATTTGAATGTAAGTGCCACACATTAGTATATTGACCATCGTCGGGGGAAGCTGCCTTAGCCCAACTTAAATCAATAGTTTGATTAACTATTGATCCATTTTAACAATAATTGTAAAAACACTGCTACTGGCTTTCATTTTACACCAAAATGCAGAATCACTTTCTTAGAAAAAACAGTTACGTAATATCGATCTTATGCTTAATCGACTCCATATTACGTTAAAAATATCCAGTTATTCACATAACCAATTTCCTACAGAACAATAAGAACATCGACTATTGGTTATGGGCACACGATAGCTTTTGCGCAGAATTTATACCGTGTTTTTATAAAATAATTAAACAAGTATCATAGCCAGTGCTACCAGAAAGAGTTTTTAAAATAGCAATCATCCCTGATCCTTTTAAAATCTCATTATTAGGTAAAATATTCATTGTTTCTCCACTACATGCACAAGCTACAAACAATATAGTCAGTGAAATCTTGTGATATTATATTAATGCATGCATGAAGATATGATCCTTTCATATCAATTCATATCTACCTGATGCATCCACTGTGCAATCACAAGCCGTATTATCTCCAGCGTATGTACTTTCTACTTTAAAAATTTCATATGTTTGAAAGTTGTATCCGGTAGAATTATCCACATTCTCCTGCGTTGAAAAAAAAAGTTGAGTTGAAAAATAGTTAGACGTCTAATATCTATTCATATTTCTCTCTTTACTGGGTCGTATCAACTGAACTTTAAATGTCCCCGAGAAACCAAATTTGGATTTTCACCCATACTTCGTTGCATATAAGATCTGTTCGAAAAATATGTGATACCCAGCTGGGGATTTTCGGTTATGAGTGTTATCACAATAAAAATTATTTTTCTTACCTGACAACCTCCATCCAATACGAGGTGCAGGAACAGAATCAAAAATAAAATATATATTTGTGCCATATTATCTACAATTTTATTTATATATATTCAAAATCTGTTTCAAAAAGGTTGGTTACATCAACGATAATTTGTAAATATAAACTTGAGTATGATGATCTAAATATACTTTGAGATGATCGTTGACCGTATGAACATATTTTCTTTTTAACTTTGTCTTGCATTTCCCTGGTACAATTGTTGACTAACCACAAACAAATGTTCTGTCAACAAATGTTAATCGGTTTGTTAAAATTTCGTTTTGACGGCCTCAGAGACGAACTAAAGTCCACGGTACGACATATTCTTGATAAATATTCATTGAATCGCCAAACTTGACGTTTATCATAGGTGAACTACATTTTAATTCTAGCCAGTCCATTTATCTCAAATATACATCATAATTCAAAATCTTTCATTGTTACAAACAGACTGATTGATTACATTCCGATATTGGCAAGTTGATAAATTAATTACCTTTTTGGGCATATGGAATTGATTGAATGTCATGCCATAATATGTTGTTTTAATATATGACTTTTTAATAGACCTTTTCTTTTCTGTCCTTTATAGCAGATAACAACATATTTTAGTGCTGCAACTATCTAAGAATGAACAATTTAGAATGAACAAATTTGTGATAATGGAGTCTTTTTTGAAAAATTGATTGCAAATTTGATTTGTGATATTTAATTTTATTATGGTTTGCAGGGATCTTTCGAATGCTTCGTGGTGTTCATTAAAGTTAACAAATATTCAATCAAAATTTTGGCATTTTTGATAAGACAGTGTTTTGACAACAAATATTTTTTTAATTTATAGAAGTCACTTGGTAAACTTCATAATTTAATATAATATCTGTCATTTACTGTCACTAATGTATTCATCCGCATTGTCGTATTCCTCATCCATTTAAGTTCCGTATTCTTTGTTTACAATCTTTTGCTTATTTTCATTCTCACTCTGACTTCTACACTACACCTTGATTACACTGCATGTTGATCAAAAGCTCTGTCGAAATAGATAGTATGTCTAAAACTGATCACTGGACATTCCCAATGATCCTAAACAATTTTCTGTAATGACGTTTGGGATATTTTAGTTTTATCGTGCCCTGGCAACTTTCCAAGACGCACGTTTCGCTAGTGCGTTCATTTAAATAAATGCCACTTTATTGAAAGATCTGGGGGACGATTTTTATGGCTTTCGTTTTTTTTTGTTTTGTTTTTATTCATTTTTCAGTATTCGTTTTTGAATATTTCTATTTTTCAAAATATCACCATGTGCTCAAAATATCACCAAGTGTTAAAATAGCAATATTTTTTCAAAAGAATTTATGGCAAATCGATATACAAACACTTTGTGGAAATATATTTAAAAGTGTATTATATTCAATGTAATGCATATTCCCTTACGCTGTTTTTTCTTTAAATCAGTACTGTTTATTTCAAAATAGGAATTGATTTGATATGGTCTATAAACTTTCTGCTCTTGATATTCAGTCAGATTCATCTTCCGATTCTCAGTTTTCCTTTTGATCAGTACCATTTTTTTCGATTTAGGATTTGATCTGGTATGGTCTATACCAGTGGTGTTCAACCTTTTTTCTTTCGATGCCCACTTTCGATGCACAAAAAATTTTGTGGCCCATTAACTCTCTAATGCGAGGGTAAAACTACAAAAAAAACAAAAAAAATTTCTTTTTGCAAAACAGTCACTTCCACTTTGATAATTTACAATGAAAATGACCAATTTAATAGCAAACAGCATTATCATTCTTTTCTTATACAATCAAATTGAACTAATCATCAACAAGTCTAGCAATTTTTAATAAATTTGTGGACCACCTGAAAATATTTCTGTGGCCCAGCAGTGGGCCATGGCCCACTTGTTGAAAACCGGTGGTCTAGACATTTTGCCCTTTGCAGTGCAATAATGCTAATTTAAGTTTCGCTATTTCATTAAAACATTATTGGCGAGGCAGACAAAAAATATAAACACAATTCAATCAAGGTAGATCATTAATTTAAATGATTTATCAACTTATTGCCAACGTTACATTTTCATTAACCAAGTACCATTCTGTTACGCCTGAAATTGAACTCGTACCCTTTGACCTCCGGCGAAGGTAATAAAGACCTCTGATGAAACATTTGGTTGGATTCGAATTCAACAGCCCCTTTACCATATTCGTTTGATGAATTCGATTTTTGTACAAGATATTGGAGTTTAAGCGCTAGTTTTAATAGTTATCATTCTATGCATACCGTATCTTAACGAGGACGTAACAAGTTGAGTTCATATGGGGCATACTGAACTTTCAGCAGACCCGTGAGGCAAAAATATCTCACCAAAACAAACTAAAGAGCATAACACCTAATGAATAACCTTTTTACTAGTATCTTCTAAGATACATCTTGTTCGATGTCTATCACCTACTGTGAGCTTTCTGTCATTTTCTCCATTTTAAAACGATTATCAAGGATCCTTGTTATGGAGGAACCTTTCGACAATATACACATTCCTTTTTGTAACTTTACTCATGCTAAGAAAACATAGCTTTATCAAACTTGCAAATCTAAAATAAATAAATTTGCGTGATGTCGCAAACTGAATGAAGCCACGAAAAATCTATAGCGAATTTTCCGAGAAGCTCAAACCGACGCAGTCACGACTTTCTCATCTCTTTATATTTCTGTATTGGTCACACGTCAGCCACGCGCAGTCGTGATAGATTGTCATTTATGCAAAATTAATTCGATCTTTAGTCTGCTAGGTCATAAACATCATCATATTTTCTTGGTATAAATTTAAGATTGACATTGATGTTAACGAACTGGAGAACTGCTGTAAATAACATTTGTATATATTAACATGCCCTTGACTGAGTGCATTGGATTGCATTTGTCCAAAAATAAGAAACCTAGGGAAACAATGCAAAAGTTACAACAACGAACCACACAAGACTATCCCTGGTCTTGTTTTAGATTAGATAAAAATGTTCAATACTGTTGTAGCCATACTTAATTCAATTATTACGAATTCCATCAACAAATTGTAGAAATTTGACAATATAAATTTGTATAATAATTTTAAACGAAAATCTAAACTTCGCTATTTCCCTTTCCAATGGAGGGGAATTCATCGTTTCCCCTTTATTGTGTCGTCACTGTGGCCTATATAGTGTAATCTGTGCCAAATTCGCCTGTTGTATTCGATTTTTCAGAAAGTGAACCTAATGTATTTTGTATTTAAAATATCAAAGTTTCAAGTTTTCTCATATTGTGTTTTATCGGATGGTATTATGATGGGTTGAGGATTTCAAATCGGCTTGTGGGCCATTCAATGCACCTAGTAATCGCATGTCAGGACAATGCCTTTAACATCCTGTTACTTGTAGCTTTATTTAAATACAATATCATCTTTTAATATCATGTTGTTAGAAAAATATTTCAGTGACTGAAATAGTCATTGAGTGAGTGAACCCTCGTAAATATGTTAAAAACTCTTTTCTCTCATATTTTTGAGCAAGAATACCTGGCACACACAAACTGCTAACAATGTTCAAATTAATTTTGTAACATTTCTGTTATAGTCACAAAACATACTGCATTGTGATTTAGTTTCATTCCAGGAAAATCTTTATGATTTATCAATTTATGAACAAAATATGTGCGCCACTATATATATCTGTATAAAAGTTCTTTTACTTTGCTTATATATAATATTCATTTTTTTCATCTTATTCGAATAAACCAGCTTTCCATGAAAAACTTTGACGTAAGGAATATATCTATTAACCGGATGTATTTGGAAACACTAGTTAAATGAATATAAGTATGTGATATGCCAGCGTATTTTTAAGTCTGACTTAGCAGGTGCGTGCGCCACGTATCTCCGATGTTAATTAATCACTGTAAAGCATAATTTATGCTTTGTTTCCTATTTATTGTATAACCATTCCGACATTGTATCAATTTATCAAGTATGACCCGGTATTGTCAGGTTATAGTTTTTGGTCAGAGGACCGCTCAGAGTCGATTGGTACGTAAATGGCAACACATAATAAATTTTCCCCAAAGGTCAAAGGTCGGTCTAAATTGGAGTTTTTGTTTGTTCAAAAACGAGTTGACAAACACAGCTGACATTACATTTTACAAAACTTTAATAGTTTAATTAAAATTGATGCTATTGATCAAGTTACATATAAACACAAAGGGTATGAAAAATGCGATCATTACGCGGACAGATATCTTTAAGACAGCTCTGATTTGAAGTCTTTTTAAATTATGAAAGGTTGCAGTGCAAGATAACATTTATCTAAATTATTGACACAATCATAACCTTTTTCGACCCATTTTAAATCTTAAGGCACAAGAGGTTGATAATATTTATAAAATTTTGTCAGGACCTGCCGTTATATCCTTGATTTAACATGGAACATCATGCCATACTGAGACGCATGGAATCAATAGTGATAAATCTTTAATTATTAGTAATTAATAGAACGTAACGTCATCATTTACGACAGTATCATGCGGCAGTGCAAAATGCCTCTGCACGTATATGAAATCATTCTGAGTCTTTTCTAAACTGCATTTATATAATATCTTTAAACTATTTACTAGAATTTTATTGAGAATATAAAACCTTCCAGTATTTCCTCAGATCTAGACTATAAAGTCCATCTAACCTTCGATTTCTTTCTGGGAACCAGTGGAGAACCCAATTTCGCGAGAAACCCCATTCGAGCCCCCAAAAATTTTGTTTGGTCATCCTCATCATCTTGAAAGATGAGCGAAAATATAAAATCTTGTGTAAAAGTCGAACATCAGTATGTTTCTCAGAGGTAATCTTTGTATGATAGGCACCTGCAAGTTTCTCCCGTACCAGCGATTCCCTTACATTTCTTGAGCTGCTTCAATCAAACAAAATTATAGAATTAGATTATTTAGAAATCATGATTGAAGTCGCCACACTGGACGATTCGCTACTTCTATCACGCTGGTCGACGAAACAAATGTCTATCTATGCGCTAAAAGCGTATCCCTCAGGATTGGCGCTTTGTGGAATTTCCTTACTCGTAGCTGTCGTTGTCCATCTTGTTGTTGTCGTTCATGTAAATATTGTTGCTGTCAAAAATGAAGAAGGTCGCATTTACGGCTTGGTTTTATTTATAAGTCTGAAATAGAACCGGGCGCCCATTTCTGCTTAAATATAATTATAGAAAATCAGTTTAAGTTTCGCCATAAGTGAAATAAGTCTCAAGAAATGTATGGCTAAAAATAACGCCTGATATTAGTTAACAGTAGTTTTGAGTTTTTCAAATTTACGTTCACGAGTTTGGGTTAGGATTTCTCACTTTAACGTCAAGTAGAATGGAACGATTTCGAATCAGAGAAACACACGCTACAATTATTAGATCAAGTCATTTTTAGTTTACAAATACCTTGGCGCGTTAAAATTTGCCTGAATACAATTTCTCCAATAGTGAATGCTGGTTATGCGAATTTGGCACTTATAATTTTTGGACCCTGAGTTTTTATATTTTGAATAGATCAATATTTACATATTTACAAATCTCGCGAAAGCAAACAAAACATGTTTTCAAACATGTAAATTGGTCAAATTATCTGTATTGTTTAGAATACAGATGAACTTGAGAGTTAAATATGAATTTTATTTCTGAAAGACTTCAACATTCTGTAAATCATCTTTCTAACGCCCAAATAGTAGGGCATTTCTAATCAATATTTTCAGCAAATAGTAACATTAGGTATCGTCTAAAAAGATAGTAGGTTTGCGACGTTTTCTTGTTTTGTTTGAAGCCCCGATCAAAAGCTCTCTATGAACATCTTTTAAGTGAGGGTGAGCGATCGAGCCAGCTTGTTACTCTTTATTGTTTTTCCATCTTATGTTAATACGTTGAAACTTGATTTAGACACACAAGAACATTACAAATGAAAATGAGTTTATTTTTTTCAACTTTCTAAATTCTGGGGAAGCAAACCATAGATTTGTTCTCAGATAAAATCAAGCCAAATTTTCACTTACGGTATAGAATTATTTTATACATGATAGTATTGAAATGCTGATATTCAACTTTTCATGGCAAATTGATAACATCAGTCCGTGTGCATGGTAGTTGGTCTGACTTTCAGCCAGGTGACGCTGGTAGTTAAATAAATTTTTGGTTATTCTGAACTAGAACTGTTAACGTATTTTTTTCTAAAATTGTATTCTATAATAATTGAACGAAAAGAAGTTATACTTTTTTAACGGTGCCCAATATATATTATATTTCGTAGGTAACATTGAGTGATAATATAAAATTTAGTAGTTTTTGAACAAATCTAAAATTCTAATTATCATCCATTTTCGATTGAATTAAAAGTATGTTCAGTAGTAATCGAATATATGACTAAAGTACAAAAGTACAAGTTTACTGTGACACAAAATAGATATGAATATTTAAAAAGTTTCGTTGATAAAGTTACGAGCCGTATGTATTTAAAAATTGCAAGAAGCTTCCGTGGAAGTAAATTTATTGGCATACTACATAAGTGCTTTGCCGCTATATGGCAGTAGAGAATCTTCAAGCATCTTGTTTGAGCGCGTGTTCGAGACAATTAGTGAACTAATATGAAATTTTAGCAAAATTTACAAACGCCTGGCATAAAAGTTTCAAAAAAAAATGGCAGTTTATGTGTACGCGTTCGTCTTGTGAAAAATCTGTAGAAAGAAAGCACAATATGTTATAATAATAGGTTATAGCCTTCAATGCAAAAGGAACTACGATAGAGCACTAATAGAGCTTTTGCATTTGCATTGCATTTGCTTCCACATTGGGGCTATAACTGACATAACAATTAAAACTAATTTATGGTTGACTAAAAGCCAAAGTAACACTTTTATGGAATCCAATACAAGATGTAGGAATTTATTCGAACTTTATTGAAATTCATAATACTTTAGATATCAGAATCAACTATATGGTTGATTCGAGTTTAAAAGTTACTTATTTCGAAGCAGAACGATTTGCCTTCAATAATAATGACATAAAAAACGATATCGCAAATACTCTTTGCAAATGGTTGAGATTTCTAAATTTAAAGTGTCAATATAAACAGTAATATTCAAATTCCATCCAGTTATATTTTCGTATCGAAAGCTTGATTCTGCAATAAATTTAGCATAACATACTTCCTTTTATCTCACTGTTTTGACTCCTGTCGTTTTGCTGCTAATTTTATCTTTAATACTGTACCGGTAAGGTGTAAACTGTATTATAAAGATCACGAATTCTTTACATGCCAAACCCGCTAATTTCGGATTATTATGTAATGTATATAAGTACATTCGCTCTTCGCCATCTGACGGACACATGTCAATATATCAATTTAAAATACAAAAGGTCCAGTGTTGTGTCAAGAACATTCCAAAGCTTTATAGTTGGTATTTTCCACCAAAATTGGCATTGTAGGCCATGTGCATGTTAGTTCTATATTGCGTTCAAGCGGTGCAAATGGTACACGACATTTTCAGGCGACATTTTGATTTCTAGAGCGGCGGAGACATGCAGAGACAAATGGTAAATAATACAATCTTGAATGACGTCCTCCTAGAATTCTGATATGATTGTTGTATTATCAACCTGTGATTTCAGTCAATATTGCGATGTCCTTTTAAGTCATGAGATCCGAATTCGTAATTCCAATGTTGACACGGAACAATTTTAATTCATTCTTGTGTTGCGTACATCACTCACGGACACCGGAAGCTTATGACTGTCTTTACTGCCAAACAGTTTACAAGATTATTAAATTTATTATTTATTCAAATTTATGTGTTGCAACATTCTGATGGTGGCATGCGTCACAATCATTTTATTTACTATATGTCTTCATCAGCTGCATTTGAAGCGATTTTATTGATAACAGATATAGTCACAAACTAAAGTTTTGTTTTATTCATGGCTAAGAATGCGGCAAAGTACTGCAAGTAGATCGTCTTTGATTAAATTTCTAAGTCAACATCCTTCATTTCGAACAATGTTTGTTCAAATCGAAGCCTTTATTCAATCCAATGTCTATCGTACTCTACTACATTCCTGCCGTAGCTATGGTGATCTTGTCACTCTCATCTGACATATTTATTGACACGTGTGAACTTGCTTGGTGATTAGTTACAATTCGTTTTATTCGATGGATTCGAATCACAATTACGCAATTTCGTTAGTCTCATTCCCATTTGCATTAGGGACTCCTAGACGTAATCAAACATATTGATCTTGTTTGTCATTGATGTAATGTTGTATTTCACATGGTCGTCTCACGTTGCTCGTGCGTCATATCCGATAAGATTTCACGCAAGTTTTTGATCAATCATAATATATTTTTAAAATGTATTTAGAAAATTATTGCACCATATTGGCAATGTTTTCTTACAGATTGTTTATCTGTACATCAAGTCACATTCTTTATTTAAATTTGCCCGGCCAAACATATCTTCAATATGTATGAATGAATAAATATGTAATATATGATGCCCTTCATAAAAATAGCAACGACAAATCAAAGTTATTTTTTTTGTTTTTGTCGTTTGTCGGGTTATTTTAACCATCTTCTCCAAGATTTTAATATGTTTTTGGTAGAACTTGCCAAGTTAAAGAAGCTTTGGTCGTTTATTGAACAAATCTTCAATGAAAGAACAAAATACGGTTTGGTTTATCCACACTGAATTCCACTTTTACTGGTTCAGAATTGTACGAATACATGTACAAAATTGACGAACAACTGATATGTTTAAGATGAAAATTTAACTCTTTTTACAAATTAAATCTTGAACTAAAACAGGTCAGTTGTAAAAGCTCTTTCTTACTAGCTACGTTCTAGTATTATTCTGTAAAAGCTAAGATCACCAAGACCACTATATTACTTTCTTTTATTTTCAATTCCAAGAAAAAAATAGTATAGAAAAACACAATGTTGTTCAAATAAAAATACAAACATAATAAAATAATAGAAATTGAACACAATGGCAGATTCTTTGAAGAAATACAGTACAAAATCCGGCCATAAAACAGCCCTCGTGTAGTTTGAACGGTCACCACCAAATGCGTGCGTTAAAGCGGCACTTTGTTGACTATTGATATTTAGTTGAATTAGGACAGGAAGGTTTACAGTTTTCTGCAGAGTTAGTTTTGTTACATATTTTTTTAAATATAATAAAATTTCATGTACGAAAAATGTGTATCAATTTCCAACCTGTCATAATTAGAGACAATTTTTGAAGATAATTTTGAACGCTGTTTCATCAACATAACAATTTTCATGGCCTAAGTATTGAAGTCACAGTATATATATATCATGTTCTTGCTACTGTTCATTCATTTATAATTGTAGCTATGTTGGCATGTATACTGTAAAATGTACTAAATTTGAATTGCAATACATTTTATGTTTAGCATAATATTCAATCATAGGACTGTTTACGATATTTCGACTGATAGATAGAGGTGCCATTCAAAAAAATCAACGTCAGTTGAAAACCAGTTAGCCTTTTGGTGAAGTCATAGATATCATAGTTGCAATGAATTATTATATGGCACAATAAATAGGCTCACTTGGTTTGTCTAAATCTGCTAATGCAGAATAAGAATGGCTTACATGAAATTTATTATGCGATCTTCCAAACTTATCTTGTGGTGCTGAACCGTCCGATCCTGTGGATGATTCACGAGAAAGAAGTCGTCCTGGTCGATGAATTGGAAGAGGTGGACGTACAGGCGACGACCCACACGACATTGAGCCTTTCTCCGCCCCGTTTACTCTTGTCTCTTCCTTCGGTGGGCTGTATGTTTTGGTTCTTAATCTTTGTCCAGTAGGCCATAATTTAGGCCCGGATTCTTCATTTTTGGAAACTGTGGTTGCTAGTTTTGATGCTGCATTCTTTGAAGGTTTAGATCGGCTTTTAACTGCGAATCGTCGGGGTTTAGAACTACTGTTAGGTAAATCAACAGAATCATAAACCTCTGAGTAATCTCCGTCGTCATCTTCACAATACGACTGCCGTAAAACTGTGTTGTCTGAATCCCACACATCAGCGTAAATGCTATCAGTTGATTTACCATTGTCTTCTTTCACCTTCGCATCCCAAACATCAGCATACGTGTCAGAATCATAAGAACTTTGTCCCAGTCTTGGAGGAATTAATATTTTGTTACCTGTAAGGAGATATGTTGGTATTATTCAATTAAAAAAAACTTAAACACCCGAATTTTAGAATAAGATCTGTGTACCCTTTGATGCAATCATATAATAACATGATGCAATTGAATATGATCAATTAATGATATTAAATAACTTCTTTACCTGTAATGTCGTGAAAACTGTTTCGTCGAAAATTCCCATTGCTGTAGGTGTGATCTTTGAAGTCTTTGGTTGGCTTGTTTAATTCTATAACAAAAAATAACCGATAGATAAACTTCATGATAGCTCACAAACTATGTCCGTTATGTGGTAGAAATTGAGTGAATGTCAATCTGTAAGATTGTGACCGCTTCGTAACCTCAACTAATTAAATTAATTCAAAGAATGGTTAGTTGACTTGACTATTAAGCTTCACGGGAAATCAAAATTTAGTGCAAACTTTTGATCTAATTTGAGTTTATAAGTTGGTGACCATGTTGTTGTATGTGCACTTCAGTGTTGTAAGGCAATCCGTGTTGAAGCTTGAATTTAAAATTGGCAAACCATCACATTCGAATTTATCAGTCTGTAGAACAAACAGTCTGACGTTGTCAAAGATGATCTCTGGTATTTTATTGACCAGTTTATTTTAAACTTTTATACCAATTTCCGAATGAATAACTTTTGGATTATATTCAATAGTTTGGGAAAAGTATAGTGAGACATGAGGTCGTTGCAACAATGCTGCTATCGGTTAATATAGATAATGGTACTGGTTTTTCATGTATCAGTGGCTATCCATCTAGACTAGAGATTTCTCGGTAGTGATGGCATAAAATGCCTCACAGAATATTTATAATCTACTCACCTTGCTGATTCTTCTTGTCTGTTTTCTTCATTAATGCATCGATATTCATTTTGAATCCGTTTTGTGTTGGATGAACAGTTTCATATCTATTATCATGAGACCTTTGCAAAGAACTATAAGCTTGCGAGGAGAAAAGAAAAGTTCGTTTTTCTTGTTTGATACCGCTATTATATACAACAGAGTCGTTTTTGCCTTGTGTATTGGTTTCCAAATTGTGATCCGATGACGCAGATTGTGTTCGTTCATTGACTGTGATTATATCTTCAGTTCCGTTATTGTCTGTACTTAGATCATATGACAAGGTGGAAGACTTTTTGGTTTCATCGGTTGCATGAGGCGGCGATACATTTTGTTTCAGCGATTGTGTACCCATATTAGATGACGATATTTTCTTTTTGATTGTTTCGATAATATTTTCCGGTTTGTCATCGTTTTGTTTTTTGTTTGTCTCTTGTTCAAAGAGGTTTATATTTTCTCCAACTCCTGTATTATGTGGAATACCATTTGCTGGTTTTGATGCGTTTTTCACCGGACTTTGCTCCACACTTTTACTTTCAAAAATTCGACAAATATCATCAACACTCAAACGCTTCTTCGTTAATCTGTGGAAACCACTATCCATGCTATTGGTATCGCTATCAGAATCGTGAGTTTTTGCGGGTTCTTTTGGTTCTGTTTAAATAAAAAAAATGCAAAATGAAATCTGAAACGCCAAAATTATTCAGGATATAATGTTATATAACTAATTAAGCTATAGAGACGTGTGTGCATATAATATATGCACATTTGTTAGAGGAACATGCACGTGACGCGTTCATTAGGTGGTAAAAATACACATGTAATATTTACATATACTGTATAAATGAGTAAAACATCACTGAAAATCCTGATTGACCTGTCTCGTATGCTAATTGCAAAAATCCAAATGTCAGTATTATTCTACTTATTTAATCATAGCGAATAAACAACCGGCATATACCTCGGCTTTCTGGTTATCTTAATACATTATAAAGAATTATGTGCAAAGCACATGTTGTGTTTATGGTACAATTGATTAGTTGATTTGACAGCTTGTGCAAAAGTGGAAAATATACTTGCTGTTACTCGTTAATCAAATTACTGGATAACTACATTATTTTGCTACCACGCCTATTAGTTGAAGTATATGAGAGAGTAAAAAAATAATTTGGATTGGCAATAATAAAAAAAAAATCACGATTAAACTAAATCAATTTTGCAACATGTTTGATCTTATTTTAAGTTCATCGTGTTTAATAATATATAGCGGACGTGTAACATAGCTCACCCTTGTCATTGCCAGCATTGATTTTGGACTTTTCCTGTTCGTGAGATATACTTGCATTACGTTGTGAACAGTCTGACATATACCTCTTGTTCCTGCAAAATTAAAACACGGAATTGATCAACTTTGTTGCGGCAAACCAGTTAGCAAAATCAGTGACTTGGCCTGACCAGTGATTTATTCTGAGCCTATTTTCTGTTATCTTTGCACTCCTGATTATATCACAATTATATAGTCATTACATATCTCTATTGATGAATAAAAACAAAATTGTGTTTTTGACAAATATACATTGTTCAGTCCAAATTCAAGTGCAGACAATGTTAGACATGTTGATTAATTCTTAGATTCATGTCATTTCCTAATTATTTTCGTTTGGCAAACATCTGGTACATCATGATAACAAATTGGCCGTACTCACTACCAAAGTTTCTAAGTATTTTTTAATGTATCCATGCAATTTTATTCTAGAGAAATAATGTGTGAAGTAATGGTAAATTTAATACTGTAAGTTTATTCAAAAGCATATATAATATTTCCCGTACTTTTGCCTGTTATTTCTATCATGTCTTTTGAAGAAATCAACCAAGTGTCGAATAACCATTATTTATTTTCTACTAATTGCATATATATCAAACTAAATAGAGTAAAGGATAAACATTATATATAATAAAAATAACATGCATATAAGATCATTAAATCTTCTCTAATGATGATATTCGCTGCTATCACATATTTAATGATTGTTTTAATATTTTCTTTTTCCTTGTCATGTTTCTATTTTCACGTCTATCATAGTTTATCGAATTTCTGCAAAACGCTGATTAATAGAAGGCTCGCAATGGTCATAAATATGATTTTATTTCTACTCTTTAAAAACATTTTTAATCTGCCTGAAAACTCATATAGACACTGGTCAAAGCTCTATGCATAATAATCTAATGCATTTATAAGAGAACTACATAATCAATGCACTTGATCTTAATTACTGAAACTCATAAAACTATTAAATTTTTTTAATGGAACATAATATTAAACACGATTGCGAAACTTGGTAGTGAAATCCATTCATTGCGCATTTCCGCTAACGTTCTGGCACGCGGGCTATCAAATCTGTATTATATGTTTAATGGCGATTTAATCCTTTTGCATGCCAGCAAAATTCGATTTTTTAATTTAGAAAAATGGAATGGATAACTGGTCGTGACAGGGTGTACTATTTTTAATCGAACACCAACGCAGTATTCGTTTTATTCCACGCAGTTTTCGATCGATTTGTGACATTTGTCGTGTATTTAACGTATTTCCGCCACGGAATGGAACTTTGTGGAAAATTTTGCCATTGCGAACAACCAAAGTTGGACTCCTTTACCTTTAAATATTTAATTCAATTTATCTTCAAATTCGATGAACTCACCTCATATTTAAATACAGTTTCTAATTAAGTTTATCAGTCTGGAAAATTTTTATTCTTACGTGAAAGCTGACCTGTCTCAATAACACGTTTGAAAACGATATTTTGTACTTTACGTAAAATTTTAATCAGAGTTTCTTATAAATCATAACGTAAGGAATTCCCAAAAAAGGGAAAATTTATTATTAAAACGACATCTTTGCTATATTAAATAAATTAATAAATAAAAGTTATCATTGTTATTTTCGTGCACATTTAGACTCTTTAGAATTTTGATATGTACTCACTTTCGTCGTTCATGAGTATCATAGGATCCGTCAGTGGCTCTTCTCTGAAGGGTATTCCGTTTTTCTTTTCCCGTCAATTCCAGGGCTATATTTTCGCTTGAACCAACTAAGAACGATCTCGAACCATCCGATTCGTCTGCCGACAATGTCACGTGATCGTATCTGAGGCTTCGTTGTTGTTCTTTGATTAATTTATTAATGGATCTAACTGACCCTCTACTTTCTCGTTTACTGATTTGCTTTCGAGTCAACATTAGGCTATCGTTATGTTGGAGTGGTGCTGAAAAGGAAAAGATTTTGTTTGTTATAATCCAGCTCACCAGACGGGTTTAATCTCAAATGACATTTTGTCGCATTGTTTGGATTATGATTGTTTGATACAGTGATCACAATAGGCATTTTTGCTGTATTTTACAAGCCTCATACAGTCAGTCAGTATTTATTCTTTCACCAAACTGAAAATACACTTGATGCAAACATAAAATAGGAAACAACATAAAAATGGTATTCTGGGTGGAAAGGAGCCGCGGAAAACCAATATTGGTTTTAGAGCAGCGACACCTGTTTCTCAAAATTCAGTTTTATATGCAGATTTTCAAAAATTTCGTGTCCCACTTGTCCCAGACTTTTTCCCCTTGCACCAAACGTAACCCGATTGTACCACACTTGTACCACTCTTGTGGGTAGGGGAGGTGTAAAACAGAACGGAAATGGTTACAATGAACATATGGAGAGCGATTCGTACAAGTGAAACAATTTGCCCTTTTCGCATAAATTTTTACTCACCTTTAACAATTATACTGTTGTTGGCTGCTTCCGTCGTTGAAACAAATGTATAATTGATTGGCAACATCAATGACCTCTTTCGTTGACTCCCTTTTATGTTTTGCTGGTATATGGATACCCTTCCACTGGCTCTTGATTCTCGTTCCATACCCGACAGATAACTGGTAGCGGACATGTTTGATTCGCTTACACTTCGAAAGTCACGCGTTATGCTTCTATTTCTTCCAGTTTTCTGTCTTTTTCCTTTTGCTAACATTGCAGAAACGAATATTAGTGCTACGAGGAGAAGTCCCGCCAATACAGCAAGTATGATGACAATAAAGTTGGTCTTGTTTGATAATGTCCAATGTTTTTCCTCTCTTACATCTGACCTTCCTGATGATGTTCGCTGAAGTCCTGGTGGGGGTATCTTGTTTGCATTCTGTTCGCATGGAATCTGCTTTTCC
Organism: Styela clava; assembly: GCF_964204865.1. NCBI lineage: Eukaryota > Metazoa > Chordata > Ascidiacea > Stolidobranchia > Styelidae > Styela > Styela clava. Next base: position 17,936,179 of record NC_135256.1, read on the forward strand.
TGTGATAAAATAATGAACATGTTGTTTTAAACTCATACATGCGAACATCAATGTTTAAATTACGGGTAATGATTTATATTAGCAATGTATACAGTTAGGACTAGAGATGGATATATATGGTACGAATCGCCATTTGTATGGCCCGTTCCGTTAAGAGTTATTGGGCTGCAAAATTAACAGCGGGTAGAATTTCGGTGGATAATTGATTGGGGCTGAGTGCATGGCTCAAATATATGGACACAAATATGTCAAAACAGTCACCGCTATCATGCGCTGTTCGTTGAGAAAAATCCAGAAAAAAGTGCTTTGAATTTGCTTCAATATTTTGCCTTTCCTAATAACACCAATGTTAGGAGAATTTATAGAAATAGTTTTAACAAGTATGACAGTGATAACTTCCTAGTGAAATGAATACCTGAGATGCACGTCCGTTTGAAGAAGCGCAAAATGGGCCAATTTCCCCAGTATTCGATTTGCAAAATCTGATTGACTTTTTCACTTGATTCGTACAAGTTTGATTTATCCATTCACTCCACGATCCCGTACATGAAGATTTATCCAAGCACGATCTGCAAGTTAATTTATTGAAAATGAGAATTATTCTCTGTGTGACCTCTGCAGGCTGCTATTGGCCTATTTACAACAGTGTTGTAAGAATGTAACGACGAAAATCGCTATACCTGACTTGGATACGAACGCAGTCACGCTGACATCTCCTTATGCGCATTTGAGTCGCCATGTAGCACTTCCCCATTCTGAAAAATAAATTGATATAATATAGGTCACAAAACATTAACTAAACTCATATCTATGATAAATTATTATTTTGGTTTATTTTTTGAAATCTGCATTGAACCAAATATTTTCTTTCCTGAATTTTCAAATATACAGAAGAATTGCGGTTAGGGATACTCCGTGATCGATCAAAATTGAAATTCAATATTTTTTTTCAATTTCATTTACGTTTCAAGTATTGATACATTGATATATTTAGAATCAATCATTATACGTGCCAAATTTATCGGTATAAGATTTTGATCAACACTATTATTGTGGTGAAAAATGTGTGAAGTTCATCGAAAATAGACTAAATATATAGTAAACTATTTTCTACTTTCCTTTTTAAGCCTATTTGTACAGTACGCCATCGAGACAACTTTTGGCTGCGTTATAATATGTAACTGAGAAAATGGAATTCCGAATTCGCTGTTAGATAACGATAATATCCATATTAAGATAATGTTAAAAATTTCATACCTAGCCGTACAAGCAGACCAATCGCCCCATTCTCCCTTCCAATTGCACTGGCAGGTTTGCCTTGAATTGACGCTGACATCGCTATAATGAAGTACTCTCGTCGTCGATCTTTCTTGTACAAGTGTCGGTTGTTCAGGAGGTGGTTCGTTCGCTTGATTTCCGGATACTCCAGACCAATCAAATCGCGGTTTGAAAAAAGATTTTTCTGACTGATAGCGACTGAGTTCTTCTTCTCCTAATGCATTTCCCGTCAAAAGGATCATTACACTGATAATACCGAACATCCCCATTGATTCTTTTGTATTCAAATCCGTGTTATTGAAAAAGTTGTTTCTTGTCTAACAGTTACATTCGTTTTCGATAACAATATAGCTTGATCAAAAAATTTTAGATTTTAGCATTTCAGAGTTTTGTATTTTCTGCAACAAAATGCAATAAAATTGACAGTGTGCGAGATACAATTACACATAATGATAGAAAAAAAAGGTTGGAATGGTCGGTCCAACAAAGGATATTAATTTGATAATGAATTTGACGGATTTTTTAACGAAAATGTTTTTTTTTTACATGTTGTTTACTTAATTAAATAAAATTCCATATGAGGTCAATAACCTTTCAGACAAAACATGCCCTTATGAACTATTCAATTTTAAATTTGGCCAGACGTTTTAATTTCAATCAATTTGGCATTGTTCGACAATCGCGAACTGACTTCTCTTATTAATTAAATGTTATTCACTTCTTTCTCGTATAAATTTTGCGAAAAATCAAAATTAACAACGCAAAAATTAGTTAAGATGCGTCGCATACCAAAATCAAGTAATCGTTATACCTCATCATTCATAACATTACGTTTTTTTTTAAATGTCGTTAACTACGAATACTTATTTATAAATAACCTAAAACTGATATTTCAATTTTTAACCTTTTCTGATACTGATTCACTAGACAGACAAAACACCTTTCTAGTCGGGTTATCAGTTCACGTTTTTGACATATCATACTGTCTGTTCGTAGCAAACTGTTCTTTTTTTTTAACTAGAAGGGAATTTATTAACCAATTTATCACTTGAAACATTTCGACTTCACTGGCTGTTTTCCTAATCGTATTGGCTTGAACAAGTTCAAATCTCACGCCAATAGGGACTCACTAACGCTAAACCACCAACATATTTCTATATAGTTACGTTACTTCTTGGCACTTCATTGGGCGACTGTTGTAGATTCGCTCAAAGATCAGTGTTTTTTTACTTTTGAGTGAATCTTGCATGGCTTTCGCAACTTTTTTTTTCAAAACGTCCTGGATTTTAAATTAAATAAGCTTTCGAGCACTATTTGCATTTTGTTGAAGCTCAATATGCATATTCTGTCTTCACATGTAGTGTTTTTAGAACGCATTTCGGCCTAATATCGTTGAGGTCTGTTTGAAAGTCAATTACATAATTTTGCGTATTTATTAGATTCATTTTCGTTCTTACTTTTATAGCTTTCCCTGCAAAGTAATATTTAGTAATAGGCCTATCTAAACTGCACAACTTGTCTAAGAACCATACCATGTCCAATGCTTCCCTCAAATCAATTATTATACTGGCAACTATTGCGTTGCACGATTCGTCTGAAAGACGCGCTGACTAGAACAAAACGTAAATGAATAAGCACGAAGCAGTTAACAATATACAATTTTCAAACACATCGGAAATCAATCGTTTGGCGAATTACCATACTTTTCAATTGTGGGAAGTTTCCTGCGGTTTTGAATTTGTATGTGATTATGGCCTTCGACATCATGGCGTCAATCAAGTAGTACAATATTTAAAAGTAATTTTTAATATATAGGTAAAAGTAACTCGCATTTAATAAGCTCATCCATAAGTTATTTAATGTAGATCAGAGGAGAACTCAAACTTTCTTGAAAATATTGTTTTTTATACAAGAAACATTTTATATGATATAAACGACTAGACTAGACGCGGATGTACTGCATGATTTAACTGATGCACTTGCGAATGACCGAAAATCAATTTTCCAAATTCTAAATAATATTCATAAAAATTATGGATTTCAAGTAATGATTTATTGTAATAATGATAAATATTATACTAATTTATATAATTAACCTGTGAAATCTGAATAATAGGGATGATGACTAGTTCGGACATAAGGCACGCCCTATTTTTAGAGACTAATTATTTATTTCATGCATTAAATAGGCCCAAAGCTGAGATGTCTAATTACTCAAATGAGATGAATGTGTGATCTATTTTTTTTAAATATTTTTTGTTATAGCCCTCTTTTTTTTAAACTATCCTTGATCCTAAATTCGCTGCTATAAGTCAGTAGGCACATCCTATTTCTAAATAATAATCATTCATTTGATTCACTTAACAAAGGCACAAATTTGAAATAGTCAAATTGCGATCGCATTTTTGCTTATAATTTTTCTCAACCTACAATTCGTTACAGGTATCGTATGCTAAATTATTATGTCGACTTACAAAAATGTCGCGTCTATATTAAAGTCGTCATTCTCACGCTGTTTATTCGATACTATATTCCTGATAATTATTGTGACGCAATAATAGGAAATATCGATTGATGATATTTATTGTGAAACCAAACTCGAGCTTGTTTTAAAGCATTATTTCGAATACTAAATAATAGCGCTGTACACTTTCCGTTTACCTTACCCAGCTAAAAATGTTTTTCGAAGCTCTCTTGGTCTTATATTCTGCTCGGTAGCGCGTATATCATAAGAAATTGGCATAACAACAAATGCAACTAACAATGTTTCTCGCCTTCTTATCAACTAAAACGGAAAAGGATGTGGTAAGCATTCCTTCTGTACAAATTATTATCTCCCGTATTAAGATTAGCTTTTCTTTCACGCTCTTTTTTTCTTTTGTCGCTCATCCGGCCCAGGATAGTGCTTTCCCAAACATGAACCTATGATAAGAGGCACGTTTTAAATATGCATTAAATATGGACCAGCGTGTGCTTGTTATATACATACAAGGATGCCCCGACCAGAGATTTTCTCCCGATCTATTAGCGATTGTATATCTAATTACCGCTGCGTTTTATCGGATTAATGAACGTACAAAATTAAACCGTTGGTTATTTATCCTTCCTTCTATTTTCTCTCAATGCCTATTAAAATCGAAAATTTTGACTTGTGACATGTATGATAAGTACATAAATGATATATCAAACGTGCTTTATATATGGATTATGCTCTGCTGCGAACAAAAGCATAAATGTAGAATACAACAAATACGGATCAATCGTATCAATTTATTCTCTAAAACCGCGTTCTTGGAAATTAGTCTCCAAACGTTTCTCTGACGTCAAAGGTATATTCGAGCACCCGACATTGAATGAAAAATCGTGCTATGAAGAACGTATTATTATGAAGCATTGAAAATCCCTTATTAGACAAATTTCCCTTGGTGTACTAGTAAGGGAATGTTGCGACAACCTTACTTACTTACAACCTCACGTCTTTTCAGTGATGGCGTACTGGTATAGGCCATATAGAGGTTGTATATGAGCCCCATAAACATTTTGAATTATTTTCATTTTATTGGTCCGGCAGCCAGCTATCAGGAATCTGTTTTAAAAACGTATTCTGCGTTTCTTAGTTTTCGAATCTTCGCGTAAATATGGATGTGGTTGTTTCCCCGACCCTTGACCCCAAAAATACCTTTCTATACCTACTACTACTATTTTGATGCCTATTTTAATGGTGTTTTTGCGAATTTACAATCGTATTCTGAATATTTAGCAACCTTTTGTTTGAATAGGATATGTAATTTTCTCTTAGTCGATGCTCGGGGGAAACATCAATTGCAACATGGCATTCATAGTGAAAATTTTGCACACGAAATAGGATTATTCGCTAATTTGAAACTGTGAAATTAATTCCATATCCCCAGCCTGTATCGAAATCCCTCCCGTGACCTTGTATGACACTTGATAAAGAAACAGAGATAAAAACATCATTGTTGGACTTGTTGTAACTAGTTTCAACCATACATGAGGAAAGTCTCACAGTATTTCTCTATGGCTACATGCTGAGAGCTTTGTTTCGAGGAAAACCTAAAACACACATAAAATTAATGATTATCTTATTCAAAAAATCCATTACAGATAAAATAATTCAAATGGAAACAAATTGATCCGCAGGCGATTTTTGAAATGGATACGATCATTTTCCAAAATAATAACCATTTGTACATCTCTTTGTTTTTCTTAATTAAGGATTCGATAATATATATCATATAAAAAACTCAGAATGATAAAAATAAAATTACAAAATAAAAATTTCAAATTTCTACAGCCAAATATCGACCGTATTCAAAAATCACAATTTGGATTAGGCAGATGTAACCTAATTAAATTCCCCATTAAAACAGACTAATAAATCATTTCTATTTGTCACTCTATCAATTGAATTTGTCAAATTATAATTATTTCATTTGAACGATGTTTTTTTTATGATAATAATATACAATGAAAAGTGGAGAAATTTTTAAAAAAAAATGCGAAAAATTTGAAAATTTTCTGAAGAGAAAGGAGAATTAATTATAGTTTTACGAATTTGTATAATAGAAGTATGAGATTTAACTAAATAAATGAATTTAAATTTGAATATAAGAGACTAATTGTCTGTAAAAATCCGAAAAACTCAAATATCAAGTTAAATTGGCAAATAAAAATAGTGCCAATGAAATTTTTTTATCGGCAACATTTTGTTTAATTAAAACCCGAATTTCTGATTTTTATCAGAAAGATTATATCAATGGTATGGGAAATGGTATGATTGTTCTCTAGTGCTGCTTAGTCTACAATTTCTACCATCCCACCCACACTAACTTCAGTGTGCTCTACCCACGCGGGATTGTCGAAAAGATGGCTGACCGACCATGAAAAACGTCAAAACACGATTTCTATGCTTTAAAATGAAACAGAAAAATCTTGTGTAAAATATCGGCCACGTATTAGCTTTAAAATAAATTTTAAAAAGTATTAAAAGTAATAGCCTTTTGGCAATATGTGTTGGTTGAGTTAGACAAAAAATTTTCGAAACAAGGATCCCCTCAAGACTAACGACAACAAAATAGCAAAGCGAATTATAGACGAGGATATATTCAAAATTGTTCTAAAACGCTCCGAACAAGACCAGGTACAAGCAGTCACATATATCTAATGATGCCTTAAAGATGCCTCATTTGGGGGACGAGGCGGCCATGCTTCAACAGACCCCACTGGCTACGCCTATGGATGTTTTGCGTTCAATATTAATCATGCATTTTATCTACAATACTAACGGTCGCTATTACTAAAATCGAATTCCAACTCTCCAAATTCTGTCCGTTTGGGAGTCTCACTAGACCCTTTATATTATAGACATTGTCTTTTGTTGGATTACTTGCAACGGGCTGCCAAATGCCAAAAATAATTTTTTTGTTTGCGAGAAAATTTGAGAAAAAATGCTAAACATAACGTTTTATTCTGCGTGCCAATGAAATATTTTCAATATGTCAAGCAATATAAATTATCTGCGTCAATACCGGTAATGGCCATCGAAAATGACAGATTGGTCAGCACGAAGTATATATAATGCGTCGTATAAGATAGATAGTTCAAGCGATACTTTTATGTGCATGCCTCCTGCAATAAATTAGGTAAAAGAAATATGATGTACTTCATGCAAGTTATGGCATGCATATAAAGGTGTATTAAATGAAATTAAAATTAAAAAAATGAACACGTATTAAAATGAAACAAACCTGGTTGAGATATATTGGGAACTGACTCCATAACAAAATTGAAATTGTAACAGGACTTATTGAACAATATATGAGTAAATTTGTAATATGACTGATTCTTGGCTTCTGCTTTCAGCTGTCAAAATTGATATATAAATGTTTTAAATTAGCACTATTTCTACCTATACGGTTGAACTGCAAGCTTTCTCAATATTTATTAGATATTCATATTTATTGACAATTTGCTTTTTAAACGTTTTTTTAATTATTGAAAGATTCAGCGTTTACATAACGTGACTGATTTTAGTTCGTCCTTACTTTTTCGTGTGATGTAAATTAAACGTTTTCTTTCTTACAGTTGCATTAAATCATCAGACCAAAGGAAGACCAATGGATCTTAACAACACTTTATTTGAACTTAACGGAGGATGCGGATACGTTTTGAAGCCCGAAACATTACTCAAAGTAAGACTTGAAGTTTTAAAATGTTTTGAAGTACACCATTCCCTAAATACGTCTGAAAAGTTTCTCTTGGATAAGTAAGGCCAGTTGGTCAAGTAACACAGATCCATAACGCACTCTTTTAATGTCAAAGTTTTCTACGTGCCTCTAAAAATAAAGGTTCTGGATGCCTCTCAACCTCTGGTTGCCTTGCCAAATTTTTAATTTAAATCTTGATACTTCACGTTTCTCCACCTGTCTTGGAATTCACTTGATTTTCGGAAACTACCTTCAAGCTTTCTGTAGACGTAAGGTCAATCGTACGATCGCACTTTGACTACTCGGCATTTCGTATTCTCTAACGACAATTCCATAAATTGTAATGTGCCTTGTAAAAAAAACGCTTTGAAGTTTTTCAATCAAACAAGACAATCAAAATCACAATAGAGTTATAAGAACGAAGGAAATCGATATACAAAACAAATATTGATTTGGAATAGATATTTCTTCACAGCAAAATTTGGCTATTTGGATGGGAATCGAGGGGTGTTTTATGGACGTGGTCACGGTTTCGAAACCATAACCCTCTAAAATTAGTTCTCGAAAGAATCCTACACATTAGATTGGGCAAATACAATATCTATTGAGAGAGCATACCTGCGTTTTACATTTCTTTCTTTATTTTCATATCTCCTACTAACATATTTTAAAGTTCGTTGAGTGGAGACAACTCTATATCTCCATTTAAGGAGACCTTCAACCCAACTGTGCTGTTATAAAGTGAATATAATGTACTATACCAAACTATTTATCGCGTCCAAGCATCATAGTATCAAAATGTGACGTCATATCAATGCACCGAGTGAAGAGAAATTGGCCAAAGCCTAATGTCACCTATCCCCTCCTCTTTAAATATGCCTTTGTGTTGATCTGAGCTGTTATAAAAACAATATCATGTGCTAATTATTACAAATTATTAAACTAGCCGAAATCCTTCTTCGAAGCAAAAATTTCCGCAAGTTCATTACACGTTTTTATGCTTCTTTGTTTAGGATGAATACTTCAATCCATTGCAGCCTGGTCCGTTTACAAAAATGATGCGGCTTCGAATCATCAGTGCTCAACAACTTCCTAAACCACCAGACAGTGTTCTTGGCGATAGAGGAGAGGTAGAAATTTGTAATTTAGAATTGAAGCGAACTCTTGTGCATAGCTAGAGTTGTAAGCACAGCACACTCTGGTGGTATGAATGACACTCGGAGCGAAATACTCAGTAGCTCTCCGCGTCGGAGTCATTGCTACAGCCGCTAAAACTCAAAGAAAAACCATTTCTTCATTGAAGGAATTATATTGTACGTGTATATATTATATTGTTTCCAAGAGAAGCAAGGTCGTTCTTACTCACTCAGAAATAAAGAAGACTCATCTTTGAGCAAAGGTATAGGCTATCGCTGCTGGAATTCCAACAGCATCTTAAAGTGTATTTATGAATGCTGATACATTACACGCCACTAAATTCCAATTAATTAACGCGAGACTTCGAGCATTTCAAATTAATACCATTAAGATAACATCTGTAAGGTAGTGAATTCCAGATAACTAAAATTCATGGAAAATATTATTGGCATAAAATATTTGGCATTTTCTAGCACACAATGCAACACCATGGATCTATATAATTTCAGAAGCTCCTATCATATCAAAGACCACATGTAAATTGGTCATAAATGAGTCCACGTTAGGAAAATTCTCTCAAATAGATATAAATGAATTATAATTCCATTTATATTAATTTTGTTTATTGTACAGATTATTGACCCGTTTGTTGAAGTGGAATTGTTTGGAGTACAAGTAGATTGTGACAAACAACAGACATCAGTCATTGATGACAATGGTATGTTTTAAGATACTTTATCTAAAATAAGCCAGTTGTGAAACAATAATTCCGATACGGCCTTCAGTTGTAAGCTGGATCGCTGTTACGAACAAAATAGACCCCTGAATCGAAGACTTTTAACAAAAAGGCCCGAAATCGTCGCATAGATAGTCGAAATTGTCCTTTTTAATTGTTTGTTTATTGGAAAGGGGTTGTGCGCCATTTTTCAGAAATATCATTATTACACAATTTACGTCAAATGATTGGAATACTCGAAAATTATCTTAAAATCCATAAATAGTGACCATTATTGAATCAACTAGTATTTCTCGTTGCACATTGTGTCATTATCACTCCCGTTTGTTGCAAATCGAATATTCAAATATACATTGCTAGGTCGAACAACAGTATAAGTGTACTTCAAATTAAATTATAGGGTTGTATCAATGTTTTAATTCAGTCGTGTTCGCCATCACCGAAAGTCTTTGCATAACTAAAATCGAATGAAGTTCATAATTCCTCGGAATTAAAACTCTCTGTAATATATATATATATATATATTGTAAGTATGGTCGAAAAAGACCAAACGACTATTTTCTGATTCCGATTTTCGTCAATATGAACAATCTCACATTCTCATCTGAATCTCGTGATATGAAATTATGCAGTGAAGACAATAATATAAATATTTATAGTGTATTGGGTTTATTGCTTTTCAGGGTTCAATCCAGTCTGGAACGAAGAACTTTTCTTTCCACTATCTCGACCGGAACTATGTTTCATCCGATTTACTGTTTGGGACCAAGATCCGATTGGGAGAGATTTTATCGGACAAAGGACTATTTCTATGAGGAATCTTAAACAAGGTTAGTTTTGGTATTTTTTTTATCGAAATATTAATTCAAATATCGGGCTCGCCACTTCAATTTCAGTATAATTTCATGTGTAGTCTATCCGAAACCGACAGTATCCGAAGAATGAGTAAAATATATGCTAACCCGTTAATTTTTCTCGAAGTAGCTGTACACAGACACCATGATAATAAAAACGAACAAATTTTGGAGCATGCTACCACAACCCCTCAGTTTCTAAATCAATGTAGGGTAGCAAAATCTTGGTCAGTTAAATATACACAAATAAATAAATATACACATGTAGGTACGGTAATATGATTGCAATGAGCAATCTGTATCGATGTTTTATTGTTTCAGTTTCACTGTAATTTCCTTTTTTTAATTTGTGTCAGGTTATCGCCATATTCATCTCAGCAACTGCGTTTGTGCGTCCATATTCGTCAACATTAATTTAGAACCATTCAACAATAATAATTATAAGGTAAGAGAAGGTGTTTCTGTAATTGTTATTGAACATAAAGAGGACTCGTGATTCTTTCCCTTAGTTTTTCTGTTTTTATTATTAATGGGGTAGTTGTTGGTATGAAAAAAGCGTTACCAATCGATTTCAAATTTTCGGTACTTGAAAGCCCAAATTTTTTTGTTGTTTTTTGCACACATTACGTCACAACGTCGCATTCCATCACGCTAGTCCTCCATCCTTTCGACAAACCCTGTGCTCAGCCAAGATCATATGGTATTGCCTGTTACCATTGTTAATTGCTTTAGTGATGGGACATTATTTTTACATTTAATTTGAAACATTCAATAGATACCAGAATTTTTTGTATATCAAATAGACTACTGCTCGTTGTACGTTTTAGTCATTTGACCATAGTATCCATATATTGCTTTCTTGGTACATTATTTTACTATCTGGTAATTTTGCGAATGAAATTTGTCATACAATCAATGGTAAAGTGTTATTTATTTAATTAACAATTCACAGCAAAGAAGCAACTCTCTTGTTGTACAAACGGATAAGAAACTGATGGCAAATTCACTGAGGGCACATCGGAAAACTAGCTTCAGTTTTCATAAGAAGAAAGGAAAGTCGTAAGTCAATTGAACATCAATAGAGAGAGACTTGTGCTTTTCAAACAAATGTCAACTTCAGTATAATTGGCTTTGCTATTTCAATCTCGGTGCGCTGGGATGAAAATTATTGACTCCAGTTTTAAATCCAGTGTAGATAATTAAACCTCAATCCGAATACAGTAGTGCAACAATGGCACACAAGATATCACATTTGTATGATAAAAAAAAAACTATAAGCGATTTAAAATTGTCTATTTCATTGAATTTTGTGTAGAATACCTGATTCTCCGATGATGCGATCTGGCAGTGAACGCACAACGGAGTCGAGGCGTGGCGGATTTCTCAAAAAGGCAAGAAACCGATCGTCATCAACGACTCTAGCAAAGGAAGATTGCGCTTCGATTGCAGAATTGAAAGAAGATCGTTTGTGGAAAAATGGAGAAAAAGAAAACAACGAAAGACCAACTGGGAAAGCATCAACATCTTCCAAAACAAAGTCGACCGGTAAAGATAGATTTTTCTTGTGAGTGATACGTTGTTAGACTGGCGCGGTGTCGTACCCTTCGCTTACCATTGGTGAGCTAAATAAGATCGTTCGCGAGATGGTGATAGAGAGCTTCAGTTCAGGTGTCGTTTAATTAAATTGTTCTATTTATAATATAATCTATTTGTAACGTTTTCACACCTTGTCTCCGAATAAAGCTTTGGATAAGCTGCCACTTGTACGCAAGTAAGTTTTATGGATGGACTGGAATTATGTTAAAACGAAAAGTTTACTTCTTTTTCAATTTTACATGACTCTTTTTTATCCGGGCCGAATTGTGACTTAAACTAGTAAACTCAAAAAAATTTCAAAATGGATGCTACACTATAACTTTTTTTTATTGAAAACAGATTTATTAAATTTTTAGATATTCCCGGTGAGATCGCGATATATGTTAAATTCATCAATGGTGTGGATATATATTGTATGTATAGAAAAATTCAGATTACCAAATAAAAATTTTCATAATATTTACATACCAATTTCAGGTAACAAATCATCACATTCTTCCGTATCATCAACTTCTTCAAGCGATAAATATTCATATGGATCTCGTAAGTATTTCTTTATATTATTTATTCTTTACATTCTCCGTCCGCGTATATATACGGCCTTTATATACAGTCCCTATACATCGCCTTGTCCGACGCGAAAAAGGTAAAATTCCATGGTTCGGTGAACAACATTTTTAAACATGCTTTCCCCAATTTTTATAAGTAATTTATTTAAATTTCAGGTTCTAAAGTTCGGCAACACCAAACGTACATATGACAACAAAAAGACATATATATGATTTTTAATTTCAAAATTTACCTCCTTTTTTTCTAATCGCGCATGCGTTAACTTAATTTATCTGTTTTAGGTGATTTATTTTTTATTTTAATATTTTTTCAATTTTAATTTTATTTATCTTTCATTTAATTAATCACAGCCAAACCATAACGAAATAAGGAAATAAGCGATACTCATAAATTATGGTAAGTCGGCATCTGCAGTCGGATACTAATTTTCGTAGTGTGACGCCATGTATTATGACGTCATTGCACGGAAGTGTCATTGCATGCGTAACAATTTCATCTGATGATGCAAAAAATCAGTGGATTTGTTTTTTCTTTTTCTCTAATTGTTGGATAATCTGCATGATTCTATTAAAAAATTAATTAATAGTGTGATAAAGTATGGGCCATACCTAGATTGCGGCGCCCGTGCTTGGCCAAGAATATTTTGATGAGTAAGATTAACCCTTGTGTTACCTGAAATACAACCGTCTCTATTTCAACCCTTAACTTGCGTGGAATGGCATGTTGCTTGCTCATACCATTTTGAAAAAAAACTCGCATGTCCATGCTACCCCTGTATTACAATCAATTACAAATGAAAGATTGTGTTTTTGGTAAAATAACATACAGCTGTAGAAAGATAAATGAAGTAATTAGCGAATAGATTTGATCTTTATTAATAAAACTTTGAGTATTAAGAAAGGCACATATGGTAGAGAGATGTCAATAATCGAAATTACTGAAAGATAACACCCGAATACATGTTGTTTATATGTGAGAGATGCATGTAGTGATGATTCAATTATTACACCATAAATGGGCTGTATATACACAACACGACATAAAATGCATTGTTTTGGCTTAGTGTGAATCCGCACTAAAATGGTTTCCACGATAAGACAGTCCTTCACACGACGAGACGAAAAGGGCGATGTTGAAATGCATATTCTTGGACAACTTCTGATCGCGTTCTTTTCCAGTATCTTTTTTTTCATAATGATGGAAGATTTTCGTATATACAGGGTAGTACTTTTGTGCGAAAATCTTGTGCGCAAAAATCTGATTTGGGGATTGGATTTGAGTATGTGTGTTTAAAATAAAGGTAGGCATGAAATTTTGGCAAATAGTAGAAATAAGCGAAATCGAAAATAGAATATAAGTTTTTTCCGCAAAAAAAAACAATCCTTCTATAGATATAAAGTAGGTAGTAGGGTTTTGTCCGATTTTTTCCATTCAATGGACTATAAATAAAGAGCCCTTTCCACATCTCTGTATCTATACTAGTGTGGAATATAATATCCTTTATTTTGAAGTTATAATTTCAGCGATTTTAAATCTATTTCAACATTCGGATGAAATTTGTATTCGGTGCATGATACGGCAACAATTCCCGTTACTGTCTCTCCAACAGCCTCATAAAACAAAATATTATTGTCCTAAATTTCATCTTTGAGGAAGTGCTAGATAATCTTACAAAACATATGTCACAAGCATAGCTTGACTCACCTTGATTTTTGTATCATCGCTTGCAATACCGTATATCCGCTTCATGCGTCGCTGGAAATTTTTTAAATTATTTTTTTTGCGATTGAAGTAACGACGGAAATGTTGTCGCGTAATATGACCCATGTTATATGCTGACCACTTTAAAGTTTGTAACAAAAGATGATAGTCATAACATTAAGTAGTAATCTGCCTGCCTTGTTTCAGAAATCTAAAAATCGCTTTGAGAATGGACATAATTTGAAATACAATCCAGCAGTGGCAAATATAATTACGACATATGTAACGTCGCCTCGCTGTTCAGCATCTGTAAGAAACATATATTACACAATATTATTTTTCTGAAGGAGTAAATTCGTATTGTGATTTATTTTTGAGTGTGCTGGTAAAAATTGATATTTTTTCCGAATCGAAGCATTATTTTCAAATTCAGCCAAATTCTAGAATGTGAAAAAGTTTTTTGGTTTGTTTCATGAATTTCGGCTTAAAAAGATTTTGCCAAATTATTTCAGTTATTCAGTTTTTAAAATTTATATAATTTATTCTTTACAAAATTGGGTCCTATACTGATGCCTATTTTTAAGGAGGTGATAAAATTACTCACGAAATCCATACACTTGAATTTAGCAACAACATGCATCCCCCTGGAATGCAGCATTTCATATAACATTGTTGGCAAAATGATATTCATCCGCATACACTCACTCATATATGTGTTTTCATCTATGTTGGCATGGAAGAAGAATAGTGTTGCATCTGAAATGTATGTTTCTGTGACTCAATAATTAACGTCAGTAAATGTTTCAAAACCATTGTATTGTTGTATGGGATTAAATTTTTACAAATAATTTGAAAAAAGAATTCACCAAATTTTTTTTTAAATAAATCTGTGATTTGAAGATTTTTTTTATTTGCGGTCAAAAACGAAAATTCAGTTTCAGGTAACATTTATAACATTGATACTTTAAAGCTAATTTGAGATTTATATATTTGATCTATTGCGAAAGTAATGCACAATAGAACTCAAACATAACGAAACGACGTGTCTCAATGAGCTCGTCATTGTTTTAGTATAAATGGATTCACTGGCTTGTGTTCAACTGAGAAAGGAAAAGATTTCTAATCAACCGTACTAGTTTGTGTTTATTCGCAAACAACCACGCTTTACTAATGATCTAAGTGTTAAAGCCAAAACAAAAACAATTTTCAATTTTGCACTGTATTTTTGCATTCATGCGTGAAATTTGCGTTTTGGCTGCAAAATTACACACCATTTGCTTATGCCATAAATACGAGGTTTAATTCCTAAAGTCTCGACAAAACTGCTTAAGTATTATTGTGTAAATTATACAATTCTCAATCGGAAGTAAATGATACTCGTCAATTGAGCAATTACTGTCGACTACTGAAATGCCGAGAGCTAGTGGGACTATGTATAGATCGATTAAAGGTGTTGCATAACGCGCCAATATTTATATAGATTGCCTTTTTATCTGTGAATTTAATTGCGTTTGATCCTACAGCTCTTTTATTTTTCCTATAAAATCGTAGTCAAAGGTCAGAGCTTCCAATATAAAATTCATTTTCACATAATGATGTTCACCGCTGAAGAGTCCGATATTGGCCATGATCACGCTATAGCGACGAGTTCGCGCAATGGATTATATATTTAAATTCACAAAAATTGATGGCCAAATCCTATAACTTCGGTAAATACAAAATGATGAATGTAATTTTTTTTTAAATATTTGTTTGATTTTATTCAATGACATAAATGAACATGACACTGTTTTATTCAATCTTTTTGTTATCAAATATAAACAAAATACAACTAAGGCAATCATACAAGGCGTCACCATTCTGAAATCGTTTTCAATTGTGTCAAACAAATGATTTTAGAATTACGTCTACGTTCAATGTAACTGAACCCTAAACGTTCAAAACAATTACGTAGCTATATCGATATAAAAAGATTTACCGCAAATAAGGGTCAAAACCACCAATACTTACTCAAATATTGTTCTCGCAATTTGTGGTCAAATTGTCTTCAAACAAACAACTTTCAAAATTCAAATGTTTCTTTTATTTTTAAAATAATATATTTTATTTAACCAAAAATACTGAACATATCCATTTAAGGTAGATAACTAACGATTCCAACACGTGCCAAAATTTTGTCAACTAGTTCAGCTAACACAAATCAACCTTGATACATAACTGAAATTTGTATTCAACCATGTTTTATGCTTGCTAGAGATCATTGAAATTATCAAAGTTATTTGTATCGTCTCCGCAATTTTTCAATATTATGGGTCAAAATGATGGGTCATTACCCCTTATTTATGTTTCCTTGGTACCAAGCGTCGCGTTGAAAAATCTCCAGACGCTAATCATCGCTGTCAAATATGTGAAGACAAAGAAAAGGATATTTTCAGACAGACAAATTCAAGATTTTTCGTCATCATATCTTGTATTAATAAATAAAGCAAGACGCCGTGGCATGTTGGATACGTCATCTGGCATGGCGTGTCCTACTATTTTTTTCATGAGTTTCGGAACGATCATAAGATATATATGCATATGACATCGATAATGATGGATTAACCCAATATCTATGGCTGTATCATACATCCAATCGTAATAAACGCATTCATAACGGTTTCAGTGTATGCGTGCATATATCACACTGGATAATGTTTTTATCATCAAAAATACAATGGGGTCCATCTATGTAGGATGACAAAACTGATGAACACTGAAGACAAAATATCGTATTTATCGTAAGTAGTGGAGTGACTCATCACACTTGATCACGCCCGTCGCATTTCATACTGTTTTATGTCGTCATTTTTGTTGTGACGTCACTCATTGTACTATGGCGCAACATTCTAATTTATCGTCCTTCGGCAAGTTCAGATTGGTCACTACCGCACTCACGGCTTGAACGGCAGGGCCAAGTCAAATCTCTGTTGTGACGTCACTTTTTGCTTCGATCTAAAAGAGGCTTATGAAGAAGTACCACCACTGAATACAATGTAATTGTATTGTGCACTCGTTTGAACCAAATATACCTCATAATAGTCTAACGTACCATTTAGCATTAAATTCCAATAAATATTTTATCGCAACCTATACTCTGTACTCCGTTCTATTTCATGCATGAAGTACAATTTTCTTTTGAGCGGAAACACCGCGGTTCTGTTTCGGGAAACAGCACTTCTGCCCTTGCTATTTCTGCCGCTATTATTGGGTTGTGTGGGGGAAAGTTGGGTCAGGTCCCCAATTTGTCAGTTTAATGTGACAGGTATCAGGAAAATACCCAAATTTTTTTTGTTATGGGTGACTTGAAACGTAGTATAAAAATTTGATAAAAGCCTTGTTGAGTTTGAAATACAACATTTTTTTTAAACGTTCATCAAAGACACTGGAACATATGTAAGCATAGAAAATTTAATTTAATCAAATTTTCTATTATATTCGCAAATTTATTTGACTCATATTCGAAATGCAATGTTGTTTTGTGCAGGAGTTTTCATATCCCGTTAGTATGGTAATCTAGTATTCGATTCAGTCATTTCAATTCGTGAATCCTCAAATTCACGTATTTGCTTCAGAATCACAATACTCTCAAACTTTACTTCCAAAATATTAGAGACATGAATCGAGATTTAATTTTATAAAAGGAATTTTTTTCAAAATTAAACAATAAATTTGTGCATCTGATTTCATAATACAGATTATTTCAAATGTCTGTTTTCTCTTACACCAAAATCTTTGGGCATCCCTTTTTTTGTGCATCTAACGTAACTTCCTCATTATACAGTACCTAACCAAAGATGGTAAGTGCGAAAGATGTGTTAATCCTGTATACTAGTAGATTTGCGTTCAGGAAACTAGTGTTAGTTACCCACCACCACAAGTCACTCGATTACGTCACAAATTAACAGATTTTCTAAATTTAGATATCCGTTTTCAACGATAGAGATATAATGTTCATTTATCTTATCATTTTATTAAACTATTTTTGCTCATTGAAACGTTATGGGTCTCTTTCCCATGCAGCAAACTGAAACAATTTAATTAGATAAGTACTTAATGCGAATGCGAATTCGAGTTACTTGAACAAAATAAACTGATTGTTAAGTTTCACAAGAATACAGACATGTTAGTGGAATTGTGTTTTACACCTGAACCTGTTTTCTCATTTCAAAAAAAAAATCAATTATTGTCGCATTAATAAAAGTGAATTGTGTGCAGCAGTCAGAAAACACTCATACATTAGCTCAGAGATACCATGGTACAATCAAGGCTTCATTTAAAAAAAAAAATTATTCATGCGTTTGTAAAATCGAATCTATCAATTTGTTTTCCTCAAAACGAGCTTTCATTGTGGTTTGAGATGTGATTACTTCATTCGTATGATAATGTATCAAACAAGTGTTCAGACACAGTGCTTATAAATATATTTATATTCTTGGTCGTGAATCACGTGGGTAATTTTGATTTGTTTGATTAAACATTTCTATATGCTCATATTTCCTATAGACCAAGCTTATACACACCTCAAAGTAACATAGCGAATCCATAATCTGACTTGAACCAGATGGGTCAAATTTGCAATAAATGACTAAACGTTTCATTACGTAATTTTGTTTTTGAGATTCACTTGTCCGTGGAACGCTTATGACGTGTAGGAGTACCCACAGTAAATCTCGCTATTTGCGGTCTCGCGCTGTTTCCTGGGGTATCGATTACAAAAATAGGCATTTGAAAAAATTTAAATTCAACTTAAGCGAGAATAAGGTGGTCACGGGGGCAAGGATTTTTTCGTTTGAAAACATGTTTAAATACGCCGACACGCGGCGTACCAACGGTCATTAAGTAGTGATAAATTATGGTGAAGTCTTCACTTGTTTGAAGCGGAAATGAAATAACTTCAACAGCTAGCATTGTTTGATATGAACGCTTCGCATTTGCTCAAAGAAATTTCCTCGTTTGCAGTCAGTGAGGAAGTTTCTATCAATAAATTAAAGAAAGAATGCTTGATACTAAAATAACGGTTCACGTTGGTTGTCGCATTCTCGTTTTTAAGCGTGTCCCGTCGAATATCGAACATGGATTATATTAAAATTAAAGTATGAAAAGCCAGTAGTCAAGGGAAATTTTACATCTTTCCTTAGGATCTCAGGATGGTTTTGCAGTCTTATTTCGCAGCATACTATTTTATAATTACTCTTAACACCAATCCTATCGATAAATTTAGGTATATATATACAATTGTATGGGCAATTACAAAAAGGTTCATTTCACTTCTATGCCTAAATTCCGTACCATTTTTAACTCATTCAAACTAAATTCTGAACGTGTTTCTAATAACGACAAACTTGATACCCCTTACTGTAATTTGTGCAGCAGGTGTGAGGCGGTCGGGTCAGTCAAGTTCGTTTGCAGACTGTTGGGACATTTTCCTCTCAGGCATGATCTTAAGTTGAATGAATGAAGAACTGTGATTATCGTTGCGTATCAGGCGAAATTGAATTTTAAATTGAAATTTGAAATATATCTGCGTTTAATGGGTAGCTGGATTGATATCTCAATTTAGCCTACACGAGTTGGTTGTACCGGTAGCTAATATAATATGGATTTTGTTCGAGTGACAGCAAAAGACGGCAAATGCTATGATAGAATACCAGCAACTTTCGAACAACCAAAAAATATAAGAATAAATATTGGTGTTGTAAAGGTATATTTGAGTATACTGATCGGGCGAAATCAAGACAATTTAAGAATTCAGTTTCCCTGATGGAAGCAATTCTGTACAATAGACACCGATAGTGGCGACATACGTGATACGAAAATTATAACCACTTTGAAGTGTGTTGGACACGAGCACAAATGCCTATTGCAATGCGCTAACTAGATTTGCATCTCAGATCAGAAATCTTGGATTTGAGAGCAGCGTTTTTAAAACAAAAAAAATTTGTTAATTCTGAGACATTCCCAAAATATTCAGAAAATTCAATTATTTTGAACGAAAACAAAAACAAAACGTAGCATTTGTAGAATTTGAATATCTTAAAATAGGCTAGAAATGTTGAACACGTAATTTCACATTGAATATTCAAAAGATTACAGGCTTAACGTTTGAGGCTTATATTGTCATCGTTGAATAGCTAACCGTTCCTTGTCGGCGATCCAATTATCATTTTGTTTGAAAAAATACGAAAATTTCAAACTGTATTATTTGCTGACCAGTCGCGTATAAGATCGAATATCGAAAAAAGAACCGAAAAACTTTCTAGTAAATCTAGAATCGCATATGTTTGAAAAAATACGAAAATTTCAAACTGTATTATTTGCTGACCAGTCGCGTATAAGATCGAATATCGAAAAAAGAACCGAAAAACTTTCTAGTAAATCTAGAATCGCATAGTTGTCGAGAAAGTTTGAAGGTAAACAAACTGTATAGAATTAACATATCGGGCTCTATATTTGAAGGAGGCCTCTGATTATACATGGTATAAACATAGGTCAAGATTTTCTACGTCTTGTAGTGTGATGGCCTATGGTAAATCATAGACAATTTACTAAAATATCGAATATTAAAACTTGATTTTTAAAGACAGAGAATCTTCGATTATTGATAATTTCAAAATGGGCGCAAGGTTTAATCCAATCGAGTCAAATTTGATTCAATGAATTCGTCTTTAATTGCGTGTAACGACATCTCACCTGCCACGCGACTAATTTCAGGTGACCCTCTGAGACGCGATATTTGCGTATCGACCTATCTTACTGCGAGCTAAACGTCGTTGAATGTGCTAATTAGGCATCGATTTTAAATTATGATCGTTCAATGAAAACATTGCCTTTATAACAAGGTGTTTTCAACTCACACCGTCATATTCGTTGGAAGTTAGTGATAGGAGCGATTATATCTTTTGTGAGGATGTATGAGAGAGATATGACAATGTATATGAAAGGGTATTATAGATACTTGGTGCGGCTTTGAGTGGACGCAGTTCCATAATCCTCTTCGGTCACCCTTAGCGTCACTTATAATAAGCTATTTGTGTAATAAAAAAGAAAAAATGAAATGGTAATTAATATGTAGAGGGTTATATCTAAACGCGTTCATATAAATTAAGATGTGTTCGATCATGTATGAGTCTTATTTAGAAGTGAGATATTACCAACGGCCACGGTTTAACTCGCAAGTTTTTCAATCTAACTAATTTTGTGTCAAAACTATGAGACAAGTGCACCCAAGTGTGTAAGTGCACACTTCAAAAAATCGAGATTGCGTGTTTTGTGCGTTTAGACGCTGACTTTCACGTGTGCTACAGTAAACAGGGTCATTTTGTCAGGTGCGGACATTTTCAGAAAATCATTGGATAGAAAGAACCGAATAAGGTATAGATAGATAGTGGGGTCTGTTCTGAAGTTGAATATTATGAATGCAAATAAAATTAAAATCATAATTAAATATTTCAGGTTAGGTGTATTTGAAAAATTGAGTTGAGGTCATGTGCGCAAAAGATTATTTCCCATATCATTTTTATACTTACCTGTAGCAGATTTTTTACCTCAAGCCAAAAGTATATACAATATTATAAAAACATATCTTCTGTTTGATAAATAGCGGAATGGTTTCCAAATTCTTTGAATCAATTAGTTCTACTTGTGTGGCATCGTTTATCTCTATAAAAGGAATTCGCAAATTTGAAGTCTTATCATAATTGTTTCGGGGTTGACCACCCAGATGTCAAATTCATATTTATTTCAAAAGTAGAGCAAAATTATACTACAAAAATCTGTCAGAATTTTCTCGTGCCGAAGTTAGGCAATGGATAGATGGTAAAAGTATTTTTGACTGAAAATGGTTTGCATAATTTACTATCATCGTTGAAAACTGTACAGCGATATTGTAGTAATAATAGCGCTACTTTAGCCTAACTTAGCTATGACATTCAGATGAGTTCAATAAAGTATCAATATCTGCACGTTGTTGATGTAATATCTCCAATGTTTTGACTTTTCCACAAGTGCAATCGCAGACGATAGATTTGCTTTTTCGCAATTGGCCGTATACATTAGGTAATGCTGGCTCATGTTAATATCATGTTTATAAATAAGTTCTAGACAGTCAGAAAATATAATTTGTATCTATAAACAGTTGTAGAACTTGTAGTCAATAATGCTTGTTGTTTTTAAGTGATTCTGTTTTGATTTTAGTAGTTGCTTAATAACTATTACAGTGTAAAATTTAATATTCACACATTTTTAGTATGCGTGATTGATCATGTAATTTTGATAGAGTTTTTTATACTTGTTTTGAGTATTTATATATAATATACTTTATATGTGAATTTGTGATTTTTATTGTGATCGATTTTTATGTTTGGTTGGTTGTTGTTAATGTTTTGCAGCTGGACGTAATTGATATAAGTGGTACTCGATTACTGTTTATCATCGAGGTTGTGTCTAGTTAGGAAAGATGGCCACATTTAAAACTGACGTAATTTTGTTTTTTCATATGAAGTCATTATGGGATGCATGAAACTGGGTATATTAGAATTTGAGTAACTATGAATTTATGGTAAATTGCTATTTGTTCACGAATTACCGTATTTACCCTAAAAATAAAATTCCACAACAAATATTATGAGATATATACAAACCCTATTAGTTCGAAGAACAAATTTGCTAATATTTTTCCATTTTTAAATTTTTCAGGAAAAAAGTTTAATACTTTACCGAGACTTTGGTTTTCATCATCAAATATCAAGTACAATTTGTTTTCAATCGAAGAATCAAACGACAGCTTTGGATTTTCTTCGTCAAACTCACCAGCATCTTGTATTACCGGGAAAGACTTTTCGGCCATCTTGGAATCTCCTGAAGTCATGACGCAATCGGAAACACCTGCTACGTTGTCGCCAGAGACGCAAAATAAAGTGAAGAAAAAGCGATCATATATCGCAAAAGTATTTCGCGGTCGCCGGAAATCGAAAGAGCGAAAAGAAGAAAAGAGACGACTGGCGTTATCTCCCAGCGGAAGCGACGGTGCTGAGCGTAATAGTTCGAACGATCGTGGCAACAACAACAAATCGAAAATCAGGAAAGACAATAAGAAAACGCTACCAAATAATGAGGCAGATCAAAGTAGCTGCGACGAAAACAAAAAATCGCCCGAAGACGCAAAAAAGAAGCACGGACTTTTTAAAAGCTGGGGAAAAAAGAAGAAACCTGACATCAACATAGTATCTGTGGAACTCAGTTTACCAACTGCTGAGTCACCGCCCGATATCATCAGCCATGCTGCCCGGCATAGCTCAGTAACTCCTAGAACCGCAGATCGGGATAAGAAACAAACACCCCCCAAACACAGGAATGACAACAATAACAACAGCAGCACAAATTTAAACGCCACTAAAATTGCGTCACCGAAGAGAATTGTTCCTAACGGGTTAACAACTACATCACGTCATGCCACAAAAGATGGGTTCACAAACGGTGGAAAAAATGCTGCAAAAGTTGAGCGCACTCAAAGGCCGCCAAACGCATTCCAATATGATTCTGCAACCGTAGGACGAAGACCAATTCGCAGAAAACAAAGCAGTGGAGTTGACGGCGAAGGTTACGGGAGCGGCTTTAGACGTAGCCGTAGTTTCTCTGGGAATGTTGCCGCCAACGGTAATTCCAGACCCAATGCGAAGATCACATCTTCTAAACAAAACGAAGATGGGCTAACACCTAGCAGCTACGTCAAACTGTGTCGTCAAAGTAACCACGTCATTGACTCGTACAATAAAGGCACGAGTCCTACAAAAGCTGATGCCGGGTTTCTACGATGGCACAGTGTTGGCGACATACAACGTCAAATTGCTAGAGAAAAATCATCCGATTCTAAGTCACAGAATCCAAAATGTAGTTCCAATGCTCAAAGCCGTACTGAAGCCAATCGGACGTCAAAGGGCACGAAGGGTAAAAAGTCATTAAGTCTACAGGACTTGACATTTCAAGATGTGTGCTGCGATACAGAACAGCCAGTACCTTCAGCATACGAACGCATATCACGAAGATATCCTCGATCGCCATCTGGCGGCGAAGTGACATCTTCAAACAATTATAAATCCAAACCCAGACCAATGGTTCCACCGCATCTTAGACCGATACAAAAATCAAGGCCTTCATTGGACAAAGCACTCTCTAAATCCGAAGCAAATATATGGGCGCAACGTCGAGAACCCGTCGGTGGCAATACTACCATTTTAGCATTCAAGAAAGTAAACTTGGGACAAGGTATACAGCAAAAAGAACCAACATCGCCAAAAAGACATTCAGCTGATGTTTTGGAGATGTCTTCCCTGGTTTATCCAACTTACAAATCTCCGGCTGAGACAGGCTGGAATGTGAAACATATGCGATCCGATTCGGATTACGTGACTTCAAAATCAAGCGCTCAATTCCAATATAACATGACTGGTAATGTTCTGGACAACCAAACTTCACCAGGATACCAGAACCAGCCACACATACTTTACAATCACACAAGTCCGTCAAGTAATGGGAACAGCAATACGCAGAATTCTCCCAGAAAGCTACCATTCGTTTCTAATGGAACAGACTCACTGCTTCGTAGCTCTAAATCAACCGGGGCTCTACTTGGTCAGGATGTAGACGACATTAATTGGTCAGGAACTCGAACTCCATCCGTGAAAAGGTCTGTGTACGAACAAAGAGAGCCTTTACCGGATTATTCGCAAGACGTTGAATTCTTGTTGACCAAATTGAGAAGCTCTTTGAGAGAGAAGGGACCACCTCGGCCGCCAAAAAATTGCCAAATTTATCAAAATGCCACTGAAAGAACGGACAATTCTCAAACTTTTCACTCAAGACTAAACTCTGAAATTCAATTCCGGAATGTTGCTTCTTCCCCTCATCGCGCGTTACCAACAACTTCACAAGTTGACCATCGAAGCAACGGCGTTTCCAGGAGTCGTAGTCGTGCGCGTAGTATTGCTAAAAGATTTAACTTCTCCGAATCCACAGAAAATTTGTCGTCTGCCAATCCTCCATTGTCTCTTTGCACATCTGGCAACTGGAGTACAGAACTTGATCAACGCGACACCGAAGAAATATACTGCAACATGAAACCACTGATAAAATCTAATAATCAAGCGGTTCCAAGCGATGCTCATACCGTGAAAATTCGTCATTGTCCAAATCCAGAAAACTACGCTTATATGCCAGGTCAAAACTGCGAAAATCGACCTCCACATAATGCCATACCCAACGGCCAAGTCAGGATGAGACATAAGAACTCTCCCACTCATATCAACGCTATACATTCCACTTCAAATGGACATACTCCAGTAGGTGGAACGTTCTATTACGGCAGGCGACCAGTTTCAACTTCGTACGCCGAGCAACAACTAGCTCTGAAGCAATTTCAAAACATAAATCATTCACGGCATGGTGGATCAAACTGTAGTTCGACACCCAGGAATGAAACTGGGAAACGACCTAAGATATTCTACGCTTTAGATGTTTAAGAATTATTTTGTAAATTTACATGTTTCTGTATTTTTCTTACAGTTTTATTTTTTCTATGAAATTCAACTTTATATTATTTGTCTATTCTTTTTTTTTCGTGAATTTAATCATTTTCTGAATTGAGAATTCGCTCTGTGACGCAAATTTCTCTGAAACCAAGTATCGCGAAGTTGGAATTTAGGTCATATTTTATTTTTTTAACTTTCAATCCGGTCCTAAATATTTATTCGTACAAGCCCCCGAGCAGGTCCCAAAATTGCTGTTTTTTTTAACGTTGTGTATCTTCTGCAAAATGACAACCTATAATAAATACGAAAAATATAAAAACAAAAATATTAGTGTGGGCTCACGACTATACCTAGATGGAATTCATCAGAACATTATATAGTCATGAATTGTGCAAATACGTATCTTAAATATTCTAGGGCCATTGGTTAAAACATTCCTCTGTTATTCAACTGTGTGTTATTGCAAAAACAAACTAGACAGCAACATTATCTCTATATCTAGGTTCGGTTAATCTGTCTGCATATTTTTTTAAACTCGTCCCGGTTTTATTCATCCACAGAACATTTGGCTTGATGGCCTTGTGTTATGCTATTTGTATGTTGAGGTTTTCGATAACGGATACATATGGGATTCTTCGGAAATCTTTTGATGTCTGATATTATTGTGTTTGTCAAACTTGATGTGACTACATAGTTTTATTTTTAAGATATTTTTCCCAACGTTTATCAGAAAGTTCTGGACGGTCAAAAGGGGTACAACATTAAGGCATCCATTGTGATCCGTTTTAAGCTAATCTTTTAAATGATTACCCACTGTTTGATATGCTATTTCCCGTAGTGAAGTATTTCAACATTTGTTACCTATCGTTTTCGGCCTCTTCTTCGTTTGCGCAAGTGTATAATACAGATATATTATTAGCGAGACTTTCGAATTATCCAATCCAAACTGTTTATCTTTTTTGTATATTAATTATCTTGTAAGTTGAATGAATGACCAAACACAGACAGGTGTGGTAGTTTCAATGGAATTTGCGTCAATATTTCTAACCTGAAGAAGGTTTTACAATTTACGTTTGAGCTTCTTCCATTTGCCTTTTCGTCAAATTGTATTGTGAGTCAAATGTCCCAACCGCTTCAAAGATACCGTGTTCCAAATTAGTTGCACTTGGTGTTCTATTAATACTGTTTTTATTATTTTGAGCTTGTCTGGTACAATAAAAAAGTACAAAACCACAGTAGTATTGGTTTATTGTAGCGAAGTTTGGTATGGGGATTGTTATTAATAACTTCTTCGATAACGTTCAACTGTTCATTCCGGGTTTTCCTCTTTTGTCCCTGGAAGGATATACAGGTTCAAATCGATTCGAGTTCGAGATTTCTAGTGATCGCATTTCTTTCTAATGTTAGCTAGTGGGTGGGACAAATTTTATAGAAAATCAGTGTATTTATGCAAGGGAATAAAGCGCAACAATTTTCCAATAAAGAATATTGTATGGAGATATATTTACCTCTTCAAATATCATTTTCAAAATAATTTCCAGTGAAAAGTTTGCCAATCTGATTAGAGAAAGTATACACTAGTATAATCCTGAGCAAATAGCATTGAAGAATTATTTACCCAAGCCATATGGCATGTTTTCTTGCATTAGACTTGAAATCGTATTTTCAAATTCATTTGACCGGTGAGCACAACATTCAAATTTAACTGAGAAATTTTCTCAACCTGTAGGAACAAGTCAGTGGAGAAAAGGTCGAAGCCACATATCTCTTATGCTCTAAGTTGACTAATATCAGAAATCTTCCGATCAACAAATCCTGCTAATTCGCAGGTCATCATTGTTCTGATAAAGATGGGATTTTGCTGATGATATTCCTATTCAGATCTCAGTTTGGTGGAAAAGTTAAATGGATCACACTCTTACATGCTACACTTGTACAGCAGAGGCAAGAAAATCTAGAGCCAAAGTCGCAATCCCATTTTCGGAGTAAAAGTAAAAATTTTAAACTAGCTATCGACTGAATTTCAGGCGACGCAAATAATTTCATATCTGAAAGTTAGTTTTTAATCGTATGAGCGTCGTCCCGTCGGTAAAATGACTCGAAGTCAACACTCTATCCAACAAGGCAGTGATCTATAGTTGGAGTTGATATTGTTTGAACACAGAGTTGAAATATTGTCATCGATATCCTCAGCTGAAGTCAGATTTTTTACCGGCTGTGGGTTTAGTGGAAATAGATCCGACTCAAAAGCCGTTATTACGGTAACCAAACAACAGATAAAGGGCGAAAGGCAGTACTGCACTGAAATAATTCGATTCGATGTGTATCTTGAATAGCCTAACAGAAAATGCAAATGCAACAATTACAAAATGGGCATAAACGACTCGTTGATTGTTTTTTAGTCTTTGATCTTAGTGA
Source organism: Styela clava (assembly GCF_964204865.1). Taxonomy (NCBI): domain Eukaryota; kingdom Metazoa; phylum Chordata; class Ascidiacea; order Stolidobranchia; family Styelidae; genus Styela; species Styela clava. The sequence goes on from NC_135256.1 coordinate 17,964,263, forward strand.
TTTAATTATTTTAGTAGAATACCACGGACGAAACAAAAGTGATTCTTCAGCCCATTTGTTTTGTCTGATATTATGAAATAATTGAATAAAGTCGGTCGGATGCAAAACTTCATAGATTTAAGAAAACTATGTGTATGATGTAAGAGTATGTTTTGAAATTTGTTTGCTATTTAAATTTTAGTTATTACCAACAAGAACGTACGAATTAATGTCGTCAGATTATTGTCAAACTTGAAAATAACGTCAAACAGAGTCGGAGTAATTTTTCCCAGAAACTCAAAAAGTATACTTAAAGTATTTAATTTACTAACCGTTCTTGAAAGTCCAATATTAAAAATGAAGAGATTTGCATAGGACAAAATTTTATTATCTAAATTCAATTTTCTGGAATTCGAAGCTGGAGTTGGTTTAAAACTGAAAATTTCAAAATCGGAGTGACATTTTTTTCAGCCTGGAGTCGGAGTGGATTCTAAATGTTCTCCCTACTTTTCACTTTAGTATTCCACTTTTATTGCTAACCGCTAGATAGAGGCATTGAGTAACTTTTGTGGTGGTATTTTCGCTTATCCCGAAGTGTGCTCCGTAAACAATCATGTCCGTCGCTTAACTTGATGGATTACTCAAGCAGCTGTTTGAGGTCAGTGTTCCTAATTTTGATCTCTTATGACTAGTGTGATAATAGCGTGATTAATATAGAATTGTGCAGCACCGTGGTACCAATTAGAACTGCCAGACCCCGAGGACTTTGTAGGTGAGTGAACTTGTAATTTGATCAAATGAAGAACTTCCTCGCTGCGCACATTTTCATGGGAACCTATCGGACCATCGATAAGGTGAACACTTCGATCGGTTGCGCTGGAGTAGTTTATGGTACCGTAAAGGTTATCGGAATGTTATTTGACTAATCGTTGACTACCGTTAGACGCTTTAGGTTCGTGCAAATTTAAATGCAACACAGAGCAATGGTAAAAATTCCAGGTCAAATCTGACCATATAACTCTTCCGTAAAAAATTTATTGCCACGTGTATGTTTGCTCGTATAATTACCAAAATGGAACTGAATTGAACATGGCTGGAACAGGAACAATCGGTCGCTCTCATGCGAGTCCCCTGTGATGTTAAGTGAAATTCATACAAAAGAAACATCTTGTGTTAAAAAAGGAAGAAACAAACTGCCAAAAATATTCTCATTGGCATGATTCGTGTTAATGATAAAGCTTATTTTGCGGGAAATCGTCGATGTGTGATGAGTGCCGTGTGTTGTTTACGTTTCTCGGCCAAATGGCGAGTAATCGCTCAACTTTCCTTGTTAAATTGGTTCAAAAAACATTAAAAAAATGATTTTGCGTATGGACTTGTACGTACTCATCGGCACCGTGATTACTGCATTAAACCTCTATTGCGTCATAAAGCATGCAGAGTTACAGTGTGTTGCGTGAAAATTTACAGTGTAAATATATTGCTTTAATGCACATACGTATACGTACACCACCCGTGGTCTTATTCAGGACCTAATTTACACCCGGTAGGGGTGGGGTGTAGGGAAATTATTTGAATGATAGCATTGCAACGTTTGTTTATTCTGGGGATTATTTTTCCAATGGTCATTAAAACAGCAGATTCGACTGAAGAATATTTTATTGTTGTTAAAATTAGTATTGAAAAGCACCATACGGAGATAAACGAAAGTCAAATTACCGTGAAAATTATTTTGCCCGCACTCGACACTGCGTTAACTTTTACGTATTCAAGTTTCCGTCTTAAAATTAACGAAATGGTGTTTTTCTTCAATTATTCATCAGCAGGAAATTTTCTGTTTTTCGGAGCGCGCAATTCGTCATAATTTTGCCGTTTTTTCCCGTTTTGTCCATTCGGGCAGTTCATCCCATAAAAAATTCATGCGCAATATTTGGACTCTACCAGCGTCGATACTTGATAGGCGAATGTTTCCAGTTCGTTATTATAAGGTCAACCGGTGTCATTTGTCTTTAGTGTTAATATTGATCAGTGACTCATTAGTTGTCCCCTTCATCGATATTTTTAATGAAAGAGATTGCATGCAATTTTGAATCTTTTTTACTTGGTAAGTTTATCTTCAAATCATGCTTTTCTTATTATCTTAATTATCAGGTGGAATGGATTAGTACAAATGGTATAAGGGCGTCGCTTACTCTAATATTATAGAATATAGATGTATTTGGGTATGATTTTAATACGAGCATGAGCTGACGAATTGGGATTATGATCATGAAAAATAACGAAGGCATGACCAATCGCGTGTCATATTTTTTGACGCGACGTGTTACTTACCTCGGATGCGCTGATATTTTAATATACTTCATGGAGAATAGTGCTATCTTTATCATTAAAAAGTCGATGTGCGTGTATGAGTTTAACTAACCAATTTCCCAAACAGGCCTCTAACCTAAAAATTCGAAGTCGCCGATATTCGGTATGTGAATGCCTCATTGTGCTGTACCCTTGTGCCTTTCTGCAAACCAGAAGATGTGGGATAAAACGACGCAATATTTATCTATTTATTGCTTTCTTCATGATATACGGCGCCCACTTTCCAGTAGAAAATGGAAAGATAAGTTTTGCCATTGCGGTACCAACTGAAATTTATTCATCACTTTCGTACGCGTTTTATCATGATTTAGTCATATCAAATTCTCTCAGAGTTATGTAACTAAAACAAACGGGATTTCGTGTTTCCATTGTAATTATCTGTGGTTACTAACAGCTTGATAAATATTGTCTTGGTCAAATATTATTAGTCATTTTGTAATGCATTGACTGGTGATTAATTTTTAATATGTTATGTACTCGGCCCAGTACTGAAGTGCACATTATTTCAGCGGCCTCTATGTAAAGTGGTTCAAATTTTATGGATTTTGCCAGACCCCAAATAGTCTTCAATTTGCTCCAAATCGGCGCGTAATGATTACACATTAATTATCCTATAGCTATAGCATTTATATTCCGATCAGAGTATTTTCTTTATCGCATGGTAAAGGGGTATTCAGTATTTGTAGAAAAGGACCTTGTTTTGCATTTGGACGAATGGTTTGATAAGTAAGAGTTAAGACTAACTGCCATGCGGCAGAAATTGGATCGACTCTCAGTTGTTGATGCTGTTCAACTCGCGTCCCGTGAACAATCGATGGACGACTCTCTATTTTACACAATCTATAAAGTACAATTTTACTAGATATAAGTGGATTCGCGTCTTCCAACTCATGTAATAAAATAAAAGCGTATGATTCTTGCGAATATTACGATTTATAAAAACTCGTTTGTCAATTAAAAATGAAGCTATATTTAACCTTTTACTTTTAAATTACGCATTCATCGAGTGAATCATCATCCAAATACTGCCATGTTATTTCGTGTACATGTATAATATGCTTAATCAAATATTCAAAAATAAATTGCGAAATATATTTTCCGAGATAGAAGGTTTCAAAGTTCAATTTGACAACGATTATTAATTTTTTCTTTGTCTCTCGATTTATCAAACGGTTTTCGTTATCTCCGTAACACGACAATGTATTTTGGGTAAACTTTAGTATCTCACACGGCAATAAATTTCGTTCGGTAACGCCCCAACATGCACGGTCCGACATTTTAAGTTTAATTTAGCCCCGACGCTACACTCTGACAATTGTACCTCGCTTGAAAAATTGTGACAGATCAAACAAATTCAGAATTTTATTTTCGCTTGAAAATATTTGTGAGCAAAAGCGGAGCTATACAACCCTGACAAACAGATGAGGCCAACGTTCTGCGTGTTAACGATTTTGGCTAAATTATGTCGTTAACCCGTTTTTGGCAATCTGTGTTTGCGCTTGATTATTTTAGGAAATGTTTGTCCTGGAAACACTAAATGATCGTATTTTAACATTGGGGAATAAGTTATCACTCGTAATAGCAATAACTATGACTAGCATATGAAATGCAACACCATTTCTAACGAGCAAATTTGAATATTTTTCAATAGGAAATAACGGGTTAACATTTTGCGCTATGATGTTCGATACTTTTCCGGATCTTTCGGACTTTTCTCGATGTAAAAACTTCGTTTTACACAGGTGCTATTTACATTACCGGTACCGTGAAATATCCATATTTCGGTAAAAGTTGCTACCGGGCGTTAATCAATAACGGAAAATGTCTGGACATTTTTATCAAACTAAAAATAAATTAGATACAAAGGAAGATTTTATTTAATATTCGTGTCACACAAACTTAGCTTCATTTCGATTTTTTGGCTCAGTTCAATGTCTTTTTTTACTAGTGGAAGCCCAAAGAAATTATTCTAAGCATAATTTGAATGCAACTTATGAAAGATTCATTAGAATTGGTGATTTTTCGGCAAAATAACGATTCAGACGAATTAAAATAAACTAAAATTGGATTATATCATGGTTTTGTTGCAATATAGACCCATTTTGACATCAAAACGAGATTTATATCAAGTCAGAATTTTAGAATAACAAATCTTTTCCGCTATGGCCATCCCCTTTGCGTCTTCTTAATTCCCTTTGTCACAAATTCTACCGAGGGATTCAGCACTAAGTTTTACTTCGGTATTTTCCCTCTAACTTTTCATATTATAAACGACCTTGTGATTGCACTAGCTGTGCGCATTTGAACTCCCTTTCTTCTCCCTTCCAAGTCTCCCTAGTTAAAATATAAATAAAAAAAAAACGTTAGTAAACTAATCGCAGTGAAGGTACCTGGTACAATTCTTGCTTGCGAAATGATAATTTAATTTTATCTCATTGCGTTAGTATTTCGCGATTTGTCCGATGCATATAACAAGGGAAGAGCCTTTAATTGATATAGATCTAAAATGAGTTTTCACTACTGAGCTTCCTCAGTACTCGTGAAGTAGAATGACGTAATACATACTTGAAAGTTTAGTACAAAAATCACGAAATACCAAGTGATATGTTGATTGGATTGCCGGCATCTACAAGCTTAGCTTTCAATTTCATGAAAAAGATAATAAATGTGTCGTGTTATTTTTCAAGTGAAGTCTGCATTCGTGATACTGGGACTGGGAAGCTTTGTGTTATTTTGATTTTAGAATCACTACGACGTTCGGCTTGAAATGAATTCAGTAGCGAGTCGATGTTTTCGTTTGCACTCAATTTGATAATCAGCGAATAGTGTTTCGCGTGTCGTAATCTTTTGTTTGCACGATTTTTGCACTCTCGCACCAAACTTCGACAGAATCTCGATAATTTGACGTTATTTGTTTGCCAAGTTGTGTGACCGCCCAGAGATAGCACGACCCACAAAAATAACTGCACGACACACAGAAAAACCGTAAATTTTCGAATCCATTTTACGTTTACGATCGAGATTTACAGGGTTTCGTTAAATTCAACTGTCGCGGACAGCATCGTTAAAAATAGTTTTTCGAAGTATTTTCATTCTATTTTAAATGTATTGACTAGAATCACTAGATGGTAAAAAGTTCATGACCCGTAATGTTAAGTACACGCCTTTTTGGTGTGGAATTTAATCTTACCTGGAAATGTGTATTCTGGTTTACCCGAGTCGAGATATACTTGCATTTTGAACATTTGTCTTAATAAAATTTTTCGATTTTTGGTAAAGAGAGTAGACATACGGACTACCAGTGATTAGAGTTGTATTATTTGATCTTTTTGGTTTATTGCTATCTTCCTGATATCATATCTTAATTGACTGACTTAATTTTTTTGTTTAGAATAGATCATCTCATCGATAAACCGGGAAATTAATAACTTGTAGGTTTGGAACACGCGCACAAACACTGTTAAAATTTGAGAGAAATAACAGGATTATGAAATACATATAGAAACACTGAGACACGTTTTGTAATCGTAAATAATTCAAATTTTTACCACATGATCGTAACTTTTATACCAATTCGGATTTCTGATTTAATTTCCCAATTTGCTTTACATTCTGTTCTTTGTGAAATTCACACACAAAGAGACTGACTGCTTACTAAATCATAAATCTGGATGGAAGTATTTTTTATGTTTTTTTTTTTTCGATTTGTGTACAGTATAATTTGAATATGCGAGGGCGTTTTGCATTTTTCAGTTCATACTGGTATTTAATCACACGCACAATTGGATTTTGTAATGTGTTGCTGATTTTCGCCAACGCTTTACCTCTTTCAGTCACACCACACAAAAATCGCTTCCGTTTATTTTCAACTAAAATATTCAAAATTGCATTGGTATGTACAATGACGTAAATGAATTTACTGGCTATATGAACTTAAAGACTGTGATATAAATTCATGCAGGTTAGTTTGGAAGAAAACTGGAGACAGCTGCTGTAATGTATGTTATATATGCTAAGTTTATTTGTCAAGAGGACTAAATTTTTAGACTCGGTTCCGATTCCTAAAGTTCAAAGCGGATAGGAATCCTTATTCAGTTTTCAACCCACTCCTATAAAACAAATATTGAGTGATCACCGATAAAACAAGGGATAGTTCCTACGTTGGGATAAATTAATTGGTTAACTAGTCTTATTCCTGGCCTTAACTGGTAACGGCGCGAGGCATATATATAGATTTCCTATCCCGGGATAAATATTGACAAGCCTGAGAGTAGTACCATAAACATCCGTACCTCCTAAGCCAGCCTGGATAACGTAATATTTGTGACATACAGGTGGATTCGGTTCAGAGTTGCTGTTAAACACATTATACCTTTTGGTTGCTACGTTGTAAATATTTCTACGATCGTTATTGCTTAACGGTTTAAAAGGTAATGAATATTCATAATAATTTTTGTTTCGGACTTTATTTTTGAAAATCTCGTTTTACTTGATGGTGGACTTCGCCGTTATTCGTGACGATGAATCTCCGTTACCGACTTACCATATCATTATGGACCTTTCCATAACACCCAACGCTTAGTAGATATAAAATTTGAATGGTAATTTTTCAAAGTTATTTCAATAGTATTTTCGTGGTTATATTTATATTTCGAATATAGATAATATCGCCAAGACCAAATTTCTTTGCCCGACCCGTATAGCCAGTATAGGGAATCACGATTGTCAACGTCGAAATGAAGGCGAAACTAATATACAATATCAATATTATTTCAAGTTCAAAAAATATTATTCGATTCAATATTGCGCCTTTGTGTGAAATTGTATTGTTGTTTCTCAAAAGACGCTGATTTTTGAATGTTTTTGTCCAGAAAATGTGGCGATAGAAAACGGAATTCGACGTTATTTGGGTATTGTTGTGATTGCGTGATTTATTATACCAACGGCAATGTTCATAATTACTAATACGTGTTAATTTAAAGCATTGCGTTTTGATAGATGATATATTATGGGAATCATTACTTCTGCACTCGCCGAATGTTACCTGAAAATAGGCCTTGTAATAAAAATTCTTTCTTGTAAAGCCTATTGCCAGATCGTTATCGTCTTTGACTGCGCACTTTATCCATCCCAGTAGTCAAGTGAACTCCAGAGCAACTTATTTTCATGTTGGTACAAACCACCAAATTATAGGCCTGTTCACATTTGGAAAAAAACGTAATATTTTATCCAGAACCCGGAAAATATGTTTAGTTTAAGCTCTTGAAGTACGTCCAAAAGCTGTAATAATTCGTCTAATCAAATAATCTTTATCGTATCCAGAAGTGACGATGATTGGCTATACAATAATGATGACTTGCAGTGACTTTGTGAAATTAATTTGTTGGCTGATTTAGCGCTAAACCTGTAACGGCACCGTCACCTAGGCATGGCCCCAATCTCCATTTGAATGGCCTCTTTTATAGAATGTCATTTGACTGCTGTAAAAACGGCTAGTGCTCCAAATTATAGACATGTGTCGTGAATTTCGTATTGATAAAACACTATAGTAACAATATCCTAGACGAATTTCCACCGATTTCGTTGTCATGGCGACACAAAAGAAAACGTTATTCAATCTGCGTTTCACTCATTATTTTGTTTCACAATCGACAGTGACAAAAGAACGGTTTCAATCAAATGTAAAGAAAATAGAATTTTGTTCGCTATTCTTTTTTCATCCTCTATTATTGTCAAACGCCCTTTGGGGAACGGACCGCGTGAGATCCGGTACGCTTTTGAAAATACGTAGTAAAATAAGTAAATTTAATCCCAAATTTTTATCATTTTTGTGTAATTTATTGGTCACTCATGAAAACGCATTGACACGCTTCAGCATTGCTCACATATTGATACTTGTCATTCAATTTGTATTACGATGAAACGATTATTGTTTTTACAGCTTTTTTGAACTATACAAAAATTCTATTCTGGTTGAGTTTTGTGTTGAAAAATAATGCGCCGTTTCATTGTTGTTAAAAATTTTCGTGTATCCCGTAGCGAAGCAGGACTCAATATAACAAAAATATTATCTTTGTCGAAGCGAGAGAACCGTTGGGTAAACACGTCGTCGGCGAGCTATTTTTCATGAATAAATCCTCTCCGTAATTCGACGTATTTATGATTTCAATAAAAACTTTTTGGATAAAGAAATTGTGTTTTTCTTCATGACCCCGACCAAAATTGTAAGGGCGACCGTTGTTTGCCGACTATTTGACAATGGGAACCAAATTGTCAAAGCACCAATGAAACCTTCGATTTAACGGCCAAGAGCTGTAATTTTAACCTTAAAACGACAAAAAAATCTATAAAGAGAATCGTACCGCCCTTATTTCGCGCTTTACGAGTGCCGAGAAAGTTGAGTTTAATAAGTTTGAGGTTTAGGAATTGTATGGGTATTTGTATAATTGAAAGTTGATAGACTTTACCAAATAGTCATATATGCTGAAGAAAAGGACATCGCGACATCTGATGTAAGTACAAATATACAAGAATTTGCTTGTTATTGTGAGTTAGAATTAGATATTCTTGTTGCTAATACTCACTAATTAATACTCGCCTACTCTAGTCCACGTCATCGTTTTATTAATGACTTTTAATTGTCTGTCAGAGCCGAGTTAAAATCACCGAAAAATCATTTTGATTTACTTATGACATCACTCAAAACAAGATTTTAAACAAGCTGTAACTAATACATTAGGAAATATTATGTATCGTGGAATGATTAGGTATTTTGTCAGAAATGTGTTGCTGTGTCGGCAATTTTTCTTATGACATCGTCCCAAACAAAGTTTAAGACGAGTTGCAACTGATACCTTAGGAGCTATCATGTGTTCTGTAATAGCTAGATTTTCTACGTTTGTTTTCTATTGTCGTAATATTAAAGTCTAGAAAACCCTTTAACTGTTCAAAATCCACGTATACGTACATAATCGTATGTAGCCGATTACGCGTCGAAGATCGTTCAAATTCTCAAAGGAAGGGGGCAAGATCAATCAATCGACTTGGCGATTTGACATTCGTATAAGAAAATTTGTATACAGGTGAACATGTTACTGCTGTGAATACTCTTAGAGGAAACGACGGTGTGTAAAACTTATTTGTTTGATTATTATGTTTTGTTTTATGCTGGTTTTACGAGATTCTGTTTTATGTAATTTTTAGACGAAACCATGCTTATCATTTATAGTGTTATTCCAAAATCCGATTTTTGGCAAACGCATTGTTAACCATATCAGCTAGGGATTGAACAAAAGTTAGTTTTAAGGCGCATTCCGAAACACGAAATATTCGGATTCATTGATTATGTTGGCGAAGTTACAGTGTAGTTCGAAAAGTGTTATGTTACAATCACTAGTCTCTAGTTAAGTTTGAATTTCACATGAGATATAGTTTAGTCATCGATTAATGAAAGAGATAACCAGACGGAGCAGATTTCCGAATTCCAGGTAAGGATTGATTTCAATTTCAGGATTTACTATGACTTGTGCCACGTTTGTTGTTTTTATTAGATTGTTACAAATTATTGAACTTCATTTTGATTTAAGATTTATTCGAGGTAGTTATGATATATACATGCTAAATTTGTATTGGCCGAAAGGACCAATTTACGGTAATTTATGTTTTATCACTATTCGTTAAGATGTATTCTATTTTCAAAACGTACTATATAAAAACGCTATTGGTTGCGATTAATTTTAGTTTTGGCACGAGGCTTATTGTTTTCCATTTTTGCTTTTGTAACACTGTAAATATTGTTCATAAAATGTAACTTATTACGTCACACTTACATGGCAGTCTAGGTGGGCAAAACCTTGGCCTGAATCTAACGCGGGCCCTATATCGTTGCCATGTTAATTTTTTCTGTTCTCCCGGGTTAGTAATTTACTTCACAAAGCGTGTGGTTTGGGTTAAAATTTTAGTTGTTACAAGTCCAGTAATTATGATCCACATTATTTCTTCCTAACGCTTGTTTTACTGATCAACACTATTTCGAGGGTGCTTACAAAAATCGCGCAATATAATAAGCGAATATTTCAACGACCATCCCCAAACCCGAAAGATGGTTTTCATGTTTTTATATCGACGAAGAACGCACTGTAGAGTGGTGCTCGAAAAATCTCGACTTTTGAGTTGTTTTCATAAAAAGTGTGTTTTGCCAGTCTTTGCTGCTTTTCGACAATAGTGGAGAGGCCGATCTCTCTAAAATAGAGACAAGGACGTGTTAAAATGCCATAAATTTAACGGATGTATGTGCTTACAAAATCTCAGTAACAGATGTTCCCAATTTTTTGTGTCTTCTGGATTCAAGTGCCTATGATTAATTAAATTGGGTAAATTTGTGGATGTAACTTTTTTCAGTTTCGGTATATCTGCTACTAAAATTCGCATATTATTGCCATACTGTGTGACGACCGGTATGCTCGCCAATTGCTATGAATCAAAGGACATCGTACATTACTATACATGTGTTATATTGCGTAATATTCGTTACCGGTCCATAGTAGTTTTATGCAATTTGATCAAAATGAGTCTGAAAGCAGATCTTTGATGCAAAAGCTATATTATACATTCGTATCTGTTACGAACCATCTCTGCTATATTCTTTTTTTTCTGCATTTATTACATTGGGATTGCAAACATCAAAAACGTTGTCTATTACAACGCAAGTATGGATAGAATACCTATACAGCCCGTTGTCATTCTGTGAATTTTTTTTCAGCGATTGATTCTGTGTGGTTATAGCATTGAATTTTTGTTGTCATAGCAAAAAATGGATCATTAATGCGCGCGTTATGATCGACTGAAACATATTTAAAATCAAGGTGCATTCCCAGAAGCCGTGAATCCCGTAGACGATTTCAAACTATTACAATTTTAGCTCTGTAGTAACCTGATATATTAAATCCTATGTGAATATGTGTCAAATCTCGTTGCGGTGGTTTTCTCTGCATCGTCCGCAGTCATATTTATCGATTCGGATATCGTACATTTTAGAGGACATTTCGCAGACAGCATATTGCACGAGTTGACTTCATTGTACATTCAACCCAAGGTTACCCGACGAGCAAGCATTGTTTTTTCAAAGTCCAATTTTATCAGTTCGTGCTAATCTGTTATAAAACACAATTCGAGAGTAAGAATACAAAATACCTCGCACCGCCCACTTTTTGACAAATATTTGCCGGCTGTCAAGAGAATGAAGCACCCTCGGATATTAGTGAAACTAATTGGAAAAGTAGGTCGTAAAAAATATATTTTGTCGTTGGTTACCATGCGACTATTTATATTACAAAATCCGTTGGTAAATTTTTGCCGATTATATCGTGCGTGCTATCGTCTGCCGACTTGGTTGCCAAAATGAAATTTATGATCGATTAGGAATTTGTATTTTTATGAATTGTCTATAAAAATTAAGGTGAATTTATGGGATTTCATACAATCGCGAATAACAAAAAATAAGATAAAGGTTTTGTTATTTCGTTCTAGTATTATACTTATTTGCCACCATCGGAATTGAACGAAACCGCATTTTGGGTTATCGATAAAAAATTAAAATTTTTTTATCTTCTGCGACATATTTTTCCATAATGCCCAACATCAGTCCAAATTTGAGCAATAAAAATTCAACTATTAGAATGAAAGTAACTCTTGATGGTTGCTCATAATGAATTTCTATAAGAAATTGAAATGTTGTGTGTCTCATTCGTTTTTTCGCCAGCTCGATTATCCTGTATGGAAACGATATAGGTGTAATTCTGCATATTTTTTTGATGTTCTGACAATATGTAACCTGCCCCTAGGATGACCCTCCAGAGCCAGTTTAATTTGATAAAATATTGATAACCCGCGAGCAACTTTTTGGTAAAATGTCAAAAAGACGCGTCATATCTTAGAGTAGCGGTGGTAAATCAAGCTCTCCCACGCCGTTTTGTGCGTTTACATTGGGTGTAATGTAATTTTGGTCGCGATGACCCACTTAAGCGATATCTCCACATGTTTGCGATATCGTTATTTATATGTTTGCCTCAAATTCCGTCCAAATTTTCTTCATGTTAGCTTTTCAAACTTTCTCAAGGTCCTGGTTAACAATTGACAACGGTTGAATTGGTGCTCTCTGCTTGATTTTTGTTTGCGCCGCTTTGAGAGGAGCACCTTTGCATTTATATTTTCTTATTTGTCAATTTTTATCGCGCATATCAATTTTTCAGTGGTCCCTCAAATTTCGTACATGAAATTTTTTTCTACACCCTAATACGAATATACATGATCCTTGTTTGAAATGTCGAATTTTCGATCGCCCAAGCATGGCCCGGATATTGTATTAAATACTGTATCCGAGACGACGATATTTTTGCGAAATTGCCAATTTTCGTTCAAGTTAGTCAATCATTAAAAATTAGACGGCGACGCAATCAGACGATATATTTGTTGTTTTCGAAGTTCTCTCGTGTTTGGGCGGGTTTGTCACGCGAACTCTTAAACGTCAAGTAATAGGCTTAAAGATCTTCCCTTTTTTTAGCTTGCGCTCTCACCGCTCGAATTTCTGTGTACTGTATGTTTAAAGTTTGATACATAAATGGATATTCAATGACTTCGCGGAATAAAACTTTAAGGGTCGTTGACCTTTTAGAACTTTGGTTTACGTGCGCAGAAAAACGTTGCTTCGTTAGATTTAAATTTTGGGAACAATTTAACGATACGAATGATGAAAGCTTATTTCTGATTGCCACCTAAGTTAAAATAATATACATATTACCTCGAAGTACATATTACTTCGAAGTTTGTTTGAACTCAATATAGTTTAGGGAAACCTGAATCAAGCTTCAAAAAACACCGAAATGTTAGTGTTTTACGATTCTTCTCCGTCTCTGGAGCGTATTACCCAATATACTATCTCGTGTACCGCATGTAGTTAGTTAGTATGTTCTGTAGTATGAAGGTATACCGTCGCGTGGAGAACTGGACAGAGAACTTTTCATCAACCAGTGCGAATATTGGCAATAAGATGTTAGCTCATTTTCACGGTATCGAGTTGTGGAGGTGAGTTGTGTATCCGACGTGCCCATTGTGTAAATGCATATTTAGATCAAGCCTCACCAGGGTAAAGTTTGAAAACCCCATAAAACTTTATTTCTATCCATACCATGCAACTATACGCGACTGGTGTAATGCTAAACCAACATTAGCGTAGTTTTTTCATTATCATGTTGTCTACGTCATTGTATTTTACCTAATTTTGGTAACAAACAGTCTAGGGAATCATCAGCTGCTGAAAAATATTAATTTACTTGTTCAAATTCAACTTAAGATATTGAAATTGGCAATTCACGTTTATCAGGTCTGGTAAAGTCGGCATCATTATAGCTATTGAAACATCATATGGTAATCTTTTTTTGCACAACACGAAAATGCCTGACCTAGCCTAGAAGAATTTATATATCCTATTCGTTGATTGGCTTCCCACTAATGGGCCTTACTAAATTTTCACTCTCTTGTGTCGGCGTTTTATCATCGATCTCGTTGAAATGAACATTTACTGTTTATGATGCCAATAATAATTCCCCAATCGACAGCTGGCGATGTGTCGATTTTCCGTCATAGGAGATACGCCCAAAATGGAACGCGGTGTTAACTTTTGTTTTCCAATCGCACTTTTCCACATTTGTTACAATTTGTAATCAATAACCGCAATGAACGGGATTGATGTTTTTGTTTAAAGGTTCGATATTGAATATTAGGTTATCAAAGACAAGTTCGCCATGTTTGGTTGCGGTTACTAAGCGATTTGCGATTTAGGCTTTCGCCAGTTATGAATTAGCGTTTTCAGATTTGGATTTTTACCAGTTATTAATTTAGTAAACTAAATGCATTTATGCGAATCATCGTTGATTTTACATTGTGTTGCGAGGGCATCACATTGTGTTGCGATGGTATGTGCTGAAATCTCTATCCTTCGTTCAAAGTTTCTTTTACTGTTGGGATTCTTACATGACCCGAGTGTGGAAGATGATTTAATAAGATGAAGTCAGAAGTTTAAAGTGGTAAGTTTTACCATTACTGATGATATCTTGTAGAGTTTGTATTTCCATACAGTCGCTTGACGCGAGAGGCCTGTGAAATTCTAGTAAAACTTCAAAAAGATTCTAGTAAAAAATCAAACTCACTCAGTTCTTGTGAAATTTGACTTTGGCAAGATTAGATGCGTTTTCTGTGAAGCGATAAAGTTGCCTAAAGTGTGTTTGTGGATTGTCACACTAAAATGTTGTGCTTGTAATTTTTAATTCCACAATCCATTCGTTCAAAGTCTAGAGAAAATATTATCATTACTTGTATTCTTATTACATCATAGAAGTTAAAGCTATGTCTTGCATCCTGTAGTGTTTTGAGGCATTATATGTTCCCACTTCCATAGAGTATTTGCTCGCACGCGTACTGCTGTCTTTGACTTTTTTTTTCTATAATTAAGCGCCACACATTTATGGCTTAAATTTCTAAAGGGCTTATTTTGCGAGTTTTTGGATAATGATTATTTTTAAGCAAGAATAACCAGAAGCCGGTTACTTTGTTCTTCTGAATACAATCTGATTTAATTTATATTCATAAAATATGGAAAGGTTGTCTCAATCTAAATGACAAGGATTTCTGCTCCATGGAAACATGCATCAATATGAGAACCCTCAGTGTTTTGGCTCTTGTTCTGTACTAAATTCTTTCTCAAAATGACATGCTTCCACATTGGAGTAAATTGTTGTTCTTAATTGTTCCTAAGATCATGAATATACTATATAGAGTCAACAATCAGATATATATTTTTCAATTTGAAAATGCTGGCTTTATATTAAATTGGCATCATGTGCATCGTGTCGTACATTTATATACCTTAGTCGAATTTTTGGAATTTCATTTATAGTTTACCCGAATCGTTTGTGTTGTTTACAATTTTCTTTCAAATTTGTCAGTTTCACCAACGGTTGTTTTGCGCTTCATTTGCTTCATATGCCATTGAGCGAGTTATTTTTGCGACCGTAATTTAAGACATAAGCGAAGCGTTTTCCATAGAAAAAATAGTCCCAAAAACATATCCCACACAGCGCAAATTACATTTAGTTTTGCGTCGATTCAAGAAACAGGATATATTTTCTATTGTCTTTCTCCCAATTGTGCTCGGTCGGTTTGGGTCGCCACATTTTCGCCTTTGTTTTAGAGATAATTTAATAGCGACGAAAAATTCTCAGATGCTTTGATACCAAAGGCGGTCCCAAAAGATTCGCAGATGGCTGAACTTTTTTACACAACAGAAGTTTTTTGTCTCTTGTTTTTTGTCCCAACGAACGAACGTCTTTCATTTCTGCCTCGTTATAATAAAAGCTAAACTCGCTTTTATGCGAAATGAAACCAAATATTTCTAAAGTCCTTGGAGATTTCGTCGTAAACTGTTGCCGGCTTGTCGCCACCATGGCGTCGAATCGCATCATAGCAACTTCAGTTTATTTAAAAATATCAATAGTTATATTTTTTTATATTTGAATTTTAAGGCTGTCTGAGTTTAAGTTTAAATAAAAGTTTGTAATCGATTTTTTATTACAATAACCTGGTTTTAATCCGAAATTGCGAATATTTGCTTTGAAATACCCATGGCCTGTTAAATAACTGTCAGTTTGTTGGTGATTTAGTGGATAGTATGCCGTACTTTGTTTATTGGGGGTCAACTCTCAAATTGCTGCACCTTACGTCTGGAAGGCCGTGGTTATTCAAACCCGATGGAATCTGGAAATCACGTTAAATAAAAAATTGCTATCCCAGCTTGGACGGTATACATATTAGAACATCTTGGGGTCGCTTCATCATACCATCCGATTCCGTGATATTGATATTTGCTATACTGGTTGTTACTGGATTGGGTCATTTGCTAAATTGTAATTTTGCCTGTGCCACATGTTGCAGAAAATCATTGGCCAATTATTGACTCCGTTACATCGTTAGACTTACCGTAATTGTGTTGACATCGCAGGTTATACATCTCTGATTCAAATTCATTGCCCACCACCTTTCCCAGGGTGTAACGCAGGGGTGCGCAACATTTTTTGTCGGTGGCCCTTATAACCAACTTCAGACATTCAGCTGGGCCACACAAATAATTAAGCAGAAAAAGCAAGGGAAGAGAATGCGGCTATCCCTTAGCCTTACAGTTATAAATGCACTGAGCAAAACGGCGAAAGATTTAACGCAGCGACAAGAGCAAAAACATTACTGTATGTATTTCTATCCACTTGGTCGCCTTTTCAAACATAAACGGTCGGATTGGGATTTTATGCCGGATGGGGAAAATCACAAAGGGCAACATTAAATGCCTGTTCGCGATACCGAACCAGAAAGGTTCCGGTCCTTCCGAAAATGTAGCTCTTCGTTAGATATCAATGACTATTTGTATAACTATACATAATAGTATGTATGAGACAACTAAGTGGTTACTGCAAGAATATAATATTCATTTCTGACGAGTACGCAAACAGTTTCATCCTTGTCAAAATGTATTCCATGGTGAGATCAATCAATAAATTTCATTTTGCAGGAATTAAAGTAATCAAAGGATGATAGAGTAAGATAAACATACTTTGATTGAAAACGAATCATTTCAGTTGAGTTTCTTCATTCAATTAGTCTTTGAAGTTTGTGTAGACCTTTTCAAAGCTTTTTATAACTTTAAAGAACAGTTATCCCTTTCATGTTGTTCCATTAGTGTTACTGAATTCCTGATTGATCCTATAGAACAGAAATTGGTTGAACTAAACATTTATAGTGAAATTGCTGCATAGCTGGTTAATTAAGATTATTGAGCAGGGTGATTTGAGAATATACCTGAATATTTCGCTGGTATTGGGGAAGTAGTACCGACCCCTACATATTTTCGGGTCGTTGGTTGAAATCTTGTGTACGACCCGTGTCGAGAATTTGTAGGCCATCTCGAACCTGAAGAATTATGATTATTTTTTAAGACAGAACGTCCTTACTTGTACCTGGCAGCTTGTTCTGAGCCTCATTCATAGCGAATGTTTGAAACATTTCTTAAAAAATCTACCGATTTCTTCAATTCACATTCACGTTAAGTTCATTACCTTGTTAAAGCAAAAAATATATTTGTATAGTTACAGATTACACATGTTGATGATGTTCATTCTCGTCAGTTTCGACAAAATTCCACCGAATTGCTATCGTTTGTAGGCCGTAATATGTTTTTGCTATGTATCATAATAATTCTTTTATTAAGAATACTTTGCATTTTAGATAATTGTATTAATAAAAACTTAACAACCCATTTTACCAATGTTCATATTGAGATTTTGAAAATTCTGTAATATTACTCGGTTTTACATATCAAACTGTAGTAAATCGACAACAGCGACATGAAATTTTATGAAAGTAAGAATCCTACAAATGTGACTTTCCGGACCAATTGAGCGGTCTCAGATGCATTGGTCATTAGACACCTTGCTTAATTGTTTTTACTGCAATATTTTAGTTATTTTAATGTTTTTTTTTGTAAATCAGAGAGAATACACAGAATGCGGAAAAAACGTAACGAAGGAGTCTTGTGAAAGTTTTCTTTCGCGGTCAGGAAACACTTGTTATTCGTATTTTTTGGTGCGAATCTTAACCGATAATACACCACAGTTGAACGACGGGTAATATTTATTGTATCATGTTTTTTCCGCGAAATAATTCGAGATTTGCTGAAATTAATAACTTTCTTGTCCTTATCAACCATCGTGTTTGTAAAATGAACTTTTATCTATATGTTTCAGAAAAATGCACGTACAATGGTTCTCTCCCACTTTTACTCGCTCGATAGATATGCAACAAATCCACCAAAATAGTATATATTGACTTAACTAGTAATAAAATCGGGAAAGTGATTTAAAATTGGTACATTTCATTAGAGTATCTTTTTGCATGTTACTCAAATTGTATTGCTGTAAGAGTAGGCAATCTCCGATGAATGTGGTGCAGTTTGGAATCTATTCTAACAACGCGGATTTTCAAAATTATACTTCCGATCTACAAAATGTGACACTTGCGCATCAGGATTTAGTAAACAGAGTAAAATTTAGCGTGAATCATGATTTATTTTGCTGTGCTTATTCAATGGGCTCATGTTGGCTGAATATTTCTATTGAAGTTTGATTAATCCGTTTCAATTAATACGAGAATGACGTCAAGAAATATGACTACATCATTTCGTAATATTGAATTCTTGATTAGGTGGTTGGAGAGCCGAGTTAACGTTTAAAAAAACTTATAAATTTATACAACATCTATGATTCGGTTTCAATATTTTCAAAAAATAATGATATTTAAAATCAAATTTTCCATTACACGAATACTCATTAGCACCCAACGATCGCCATAGCTTTGAACACCACGGAACCCAAATTTATAGACTGTTTCCAATATGTCAACTTTCAATTCTAGGGAGTTAACTCGCGAGGATCTGCTGAAACTGAATTAAATTGATGCTTGAACCCGAAACAGGTTCAGGGATGTAGACTACTACAAACTTCAAAATATATGTAAACAATGGTACTAATTTCTGCTCCTGTTTTCCTTGTGCATCATAATTAAGCTAACGAGTTACCTTCTCGAAAAGAGGCGTGGTTTTCGAATTTTATCCAATCATAGATCGACAATACAAACGTCAGAAAACATAACAACCCAGGTTCTTCTTCCGCAGTAATTTTAGATACCAAGCCAGGAGAGGATATGCATTAATCGTGCAATTAAAACATCGAATACTCTTCGGGGATTGCGTGAAAATTATTTCTGTCGCCGCAATTCGCTTCAGCTGTTCTCGCCCGCTATTCACGAAAAATATAAAATTAACTCGCTGACGTACGTGGCAAAAATCTCGATTCGCAGTCTGTACAACGATTTTTTGTATTAACAAAAGGGTTAAAAATGATGGCAATTAACAACAAAGTGTGTACTGTCTGTATCATACAAGGTTTCTCCCAACGCAAAATTACGAATACCCACTTGGTGGTCATTATATGAAACAAATTTCGTCTTTTTCGACCACGTAGTATTTTGCGAGTGCTATTTGCGTTGAGATGCTTAAGCACTAGTAATAGATGATATTTGACTATTTTCCTTGAATGATGTTTTGCTAATTTAGTCTTTCCATTCTCCTTCAGCACACTTTTACTATAGTATGATATACAGATATTATGTCCATGAGTTTGTAACGATTTTCTGGGCCATAATATGGAACAGTATTATGCAATTTCCGCTCTTAGATATAACTGTGCAAAATCTTATCTCATTAAAGCCAGTTTGATATTTTATCGTCACAATATCGTGTGTGGGAGGTTTTAGGATCCGAATTTCGATGTATGATATTGGTTTTGTAAATTTCAAAGTTTTCTATTGTCTCTATTCATTGCGAAGTTGATCAGCAAACAAAACGTAATTAAGGCAAGTCCTCGCCTATTGTTTGTTCACTCGCCACATTTTTCTCGCAGAACGGTATAAAATTTATTATGGTGTGATATGATCTAGATTAGTCATAACTTATCTCTGAATTATATATGATCGCGCTTCGTGAAACAGTCCTGACTTTGGTATGTGTTTGTCATGATCGCAAAGAAGTCACAAGTCGTAATTTTCCGCTAAAAGCAGTTGTTTATTTATTATTCATTTTCTTTTCTTCTCTCTTTATTTTATGGGATTTTTGCGCGCACCCTTCCTTTCATTTTCTCTGCGCTTTGGAGGCCTAATTATAGATGGGCAGCTGTTTTCTCTGCGCCTGTTTTTCGTCATTAAAACTAATCGCCGATACTCTCGAATTTGACGCAGCTTTTACGTACAAACGAGAGAAAAAAGTTTTCTGTGCATACTGATTAATGTTTTTTTTGTTAAACGCGCCTGTTGGATATTTGGCGAGCTCGCTTGCGGACGCGTAATATCGTTATCGCGGGTCCATTTTGTCGTATGATCTATTTCGCTGTTAATTGACAAGATAATTATATCTTTTAGTGAAAAGAGACCTGGAAAAGATCGATTCTTTGATTTTTTTGTCGTCTGCTAAGTTTTGATTTTGCTATTTGTCGTAATATGACAGGACGATTATGAAACCTAATCTTTTTCCTGTCACGAAATAAGGTCCAACAGATAGTACAGACGCTTTTGCCGACGATTTATCGCAGAAATGTTAAGGGTAAAGTCGCGAGATAGAAGCAGAAATGGCTTTTTTGTCGACAGTCAGGATGATTTTTCAAGGACTTTCAGGCACCAAAGGACGGAATTTGATAAGGCAAGGGCATGTTTAGCGCGATGAATTATTATATTTTCAGTTGACATAGTATCGATAATTGAAAAGTGAGAAAAGGGAAACTTAGGAAATGAGATTGGTATACTACCGACAAAGTTTCAGTATCCCATCGCACTCGTTAGCGTGTGCCGACATAGAGTGCAGAATTGGATATTCGGCTTTAATTCCTACGTGGAACTGCGACCTCCAGGAGATACCTTTTTAACATCACCGGTACTTTTATAGCAAATTCATTAAGGCTTATCGATATGAGGATTATTATACTGTGGCAACAACTCGCTTACAAGTGTTGTAGTAGGCGAAGTCGATCGCTTGTGTGACGAAGTTAGGATACCGATTGTCCGATATCCAATTGTTGTCTATGTCGGTATCTCGCCGAGAAATGAAAAAGTAACACTAGTCAGTTGTTTTCACCTAACATAGACGACATTGTAGTATATTATCATCGACAGGTGCAACAAAAATAAACTTTCTGAAATTATTCTTAGAAAATTTATTGTTGTACAACAACTCCTATATTTAAAGTGCACAAAAACCAATGCTCCATAGATTTGACTTTTTGCATGAAGGTATATTTACATATTTATTTATTGTTGATTGTCCACAGATTTTGTATTTACATAGTTTATTAATAATTATTATACCGATACCACTAAGGAGACGATTGTTATATTTTTTCTGGAGGAGGCGAGCAAGAATTTCCGCAAACAAGTTGTTATTGCGTGTTCTGTATTGAGGAAAATCGCTCAAACTTACGTATTATAAGCAGTCAATCATGTAGGTGGTCTGGTGTCGGTGAGTTATTTTAAATCACATTGTTACATCGCACCATAGATATATATATAGATGTAAGAAAAAAGGAATATTTAAATAACGATAATAAAAAGTTGCGTATGTTTCATAAACTTTATGCTAGTCTAATTAGAAATCATTGAACTTGCTGTGGCCCGACGTTGAAAAGCCGTTGTTGAATTTATTTCGTGATGTGTTTTGTTTTTTTCGATTTAATCGCCGTGTGAAATTTTGCGAAAATTCTGGACCTACAAATTAATAGGGTCACAAATAAAAAATAAAAATTGATTAATTTATTATATTCACGGAAAAAGCTTTCCGGATAATTGAGCTCGTTAGTTATCGATACTTGAATAATGCATTTCCCTCTCTTGCATAATAACATGGTATAATAAACAGCACTGCCGATAAGTATTTTTCGCTCGTAATTGTGGCGCTTCCCCTCAAAATCGCCGCTGGACAAAAATATTCCACTTCTCGGTCCGCGAATCTGTCCCCAGGCGAAAAAAGAGTTCTTTATGGGGATTATTTACGAGTACTGTGTATTGTTCAAAATACCATGTCGTTAAAATGTATAATTGTGTGAAATCACCTCGTCGTTGCGTTTTGTGTAAAATATTCGTATCGTAAAAATATACTCGTTTTTAGGTGAATTATACTTTAACCAGGCACTCCCATTTAGGAACGAACTTTCAGCATGTACTAATTAAATTAATTACTTCATGTCAAAGTAAAAATAGCTACAGATTGACAAAAGAGAATGATTTCCGTCCGCAGTTTTTCACATTATTGTGAGAAATTGATTTTTGTTTGCTCTCAGCTATATAATGAAACCACATTTTTGTTGTTAATCGCGTGAGACGGTCGAGGACGAAATCATACATTTTCCGCTCATTGCAAATTTTTTGTATTTCTTTCCGCGCCGTTACTCTCGAAAACGATTTTCCAATTTTGGCGAATGTTGCTGAATACGAAATTGTGCGAGTTTCATCAAATTAACTACGTATATCGTGCATTCATGTTCAGAAGGAAAACCGAGACCTTTTGCTTCAATTACACGGACTGTAAAAAACGCGGCAAAATTCATGTGATTTTACTGATTTTTACTCTTTACTGTCAGTTTAAATTGGTCACCATGATTCCGTTGGCCAGAAATGAAGTATTGGTGGATTAGGATCTTACGATGCATTTTCTGATCCGTGAACACAAAATTAATTGACACCTATCCAATTCGAAACGCGTTAAATTTTTTTAGGTTTTCTGATTTTTTTACACTCGTTTGAAATTGTCAACATCGTTGAGTGGCCCCAACAAGGTAGTAATTTAGGGTGTACCATATCCACCCGAATAGCATAAAAAATTCTCGCCAATTTAAACCGCATCAAAAGGCTTTTTGGTCCATTCATTTTCTATATAATGCGATCTACTGAAAAACATCGCGCAAACTTTCTTTCTACTTATTTCAATAAGTTCGAATTACCAACCCAAAACCTCCATTCAATTTCAATGGAGTTCGTCCGAAAAAGGACCGCTCCTCTATAATAAATTGAATGCCCTTTGAAATAGCATCCGGCAATTTATTTTGAGCGCCTTTAAAAACTACTTACAACTGAAATTTTGTGTTTTCAAAAAGATCTCGTCAGGGCACACTGAACTGTTAATATAGAGTTTAATGAACGAATTAAGGCCAATGAGCTCATTGTTGTCTTTCTTATTCAGAGGTTTTATTTTATGGTCCCTCGGATTTGAAGATTTTTTACGGCAATTTTTAATGTGATATTCTGTGTGCACGTATTTTGGAAATTGACACGACAAACGCATACTATATGTGACACACACAATAAAAGGATTTTAGTTTCATTGTGAATTTAATGCGCCTCTACGTTTTCCAGGAACCATTCTTTGCAAATGTTTAAAATGCCCAGTGTCCATTACCACCACCTAATACAGCGGATATTCGTAGTTTTCGAAAATCCGCAAAATGCTATTTCACTGATGATTTTAATGGTCTATCGACGTAAGGATTGCTTCAAGAATCCGATCACCGCGCTTGATTGCATGTTTTGTGTAATTGCCCTTAAAATCAAACTCACCGTGTTAACGACTGCCTAATAGCGCTTTACCAAAGTCGACATTCAAATGGCCTGTATTTTTGTTCTTCCATATTAATCTCTCGCTTTCGACAATGAGAGAAATGTTTCTCATCCGCGCACGAGTATACTTCGATTGCCACCAATTCTCGACACCAGTTGGCAGTAACAGTCAGTTAATTTATCCTGGAAATCCAAGTAAATGTCAATCAAAAATTAATATTTGCTTCTCAGTGTTGTAGCGACTATAAAATGAAAACAATTGTTTTTTATACATATCCAATGCAAATAATATTCTGTTATCATTCTCAACCTAGATTTACGGATTAACTTATCTTTGATTATCCACGGCACGCAATAATTGGTCAGTAAGGGCCATATTCAGAAAAATATTTCACATTAAAGTATAATTTTATTTGTAACCTCAAAAATATTTTGCACCAAACCGTTACTTTCGCTATCGCGTACGAAATGAACGAAAATTGACATAAAACTGCTCTTTATTTGCTCGCCACGCGTTTTCAACTTTTAATAACAATTCTGCGTAGACTACAAATTTGAGGAGTGGTGGATATATAAATAATATTGTCCGCATATCAATTCCGAGAAGTTACACGATACTGTTATCACTTATCAAATATTTTGGTGGAATAATTCGACGCTTTCTCTCCATTTATTTGTCTCCTCAGCCCTGGTCTCGGTATTTGGTTTATTTTAAATCGATATATGATTGGTTTTATTATTATTATAAGTTATAACCCTGTTATCGACTTCATTATACAATAAAACAACAATAAGTCTACCGTTAACCTTCGTGCATAAACGCATAGTTTTACTTGGACTGTATAGTCTCGGTATACTGTATTCCCATTTGAATATGGCCGGAGAACCGTTTTGTTGAATAAGAATATACTGGAGAAACAAAGCCTCCCAATTTAGGATATTTTTCGCTTTCGATAAACCGTATATGCATGCGTACGATAAATAATTTTTGATTAAATCACGATCAAATTGGTATAGACGTCCGTGATCGGGGTCACCACACATGACTGATCTTGCAATGGTGTCTCGAGTTATTCGGACTAATGTATTAATAATATTCGCAAGAATAAATGTATTCAAATCTCTCTATCGTACTTCCCAACGTCCTTCTATTTTTTGTGTACGATTTAATTTTCTGGTTCTGGCCATCGCGTTGTAATAATGTATATATAAGTGGAAAACAAATATCACAAAATGATAATAATATCGCTTTTATGTGAATACCAAATATATATTTCATTTGTGTCGATTTCCCACGCGAAATTATTCGCATTCCTGACCAACGTAAAAATCCTGTGGGAGCGAAATCTGCCTACATTGCTTATAATATAATAAAATGAAAACCGATATTTTAGTTTCAAGTTAAGAAAATTATTAGAATCATGAGCCTGCGAACGCGGAATTTTATTTGAGAATGTAGTTCCCGATGGACCAGATTTCACCGAAACTATGTACTTACTTTTTCGGTATACCTCATTTGCATAAAATTTTTGATATTCATAATACAGTATCATTTTCGCAACTTATTTAGGTACAGTATCCTTAGTCCGCCTAGTCTAAACGATAGTTTATGGGACGATGTAGAAATTGCAGTTTGGGAACAATCGAGCTTTTTTTACCCCCCAAGTGCAACGCCTAGACTACTCCAATCCCCACCGATTCCTACCGTCCCAAAATTATTAGCTCATGAATTATGTTTTGAGCAAGTGTGTGCAATATAAAATATATGATAACTATAGTACTAAGGTGTACATCAATAATTATCGGGTTGGCATCTTTTGCTAGAAAAACGTTTCGCATATTGTATATGAATCTGATTTTCATAGCTTATTCAATCCATTCGACTGAAGTTTTTTTTTTATCCATACAAACATTATTGTTCAAATCAGGGCAAAACTGCGGCGTCCATAATTATCACCCCGGAATATTAAATAAAATAAATCTTTATTATTGGATAAATATAATAATAAAGTGGCAATATGTATCGGCATTTTATTTACTATTCTGGGTAATCCTAAACACGATGTTATAATATTGTGCATTTATGTAACAAAATCGTGTACCTTTTTACCATATGGCAGTTAAACTCGGAATATTTTTGTGTCCGATTATTTGCATATTTTAAATGGGCTATAGTTTAATATCGTGGCAGATTATTATTAAACTTAACACAATTGCACAAATGTGGTTTTATATTATTCTCTCTCCATATGTTTCGCGAGTCGATAAATGAGGTCAACATTTTATCGAATTAAAACGATTATTGTCTCAACGTTTGATTGCGTCCTTCGAGGGAAATATCGATTTCCGGATTAAATTTCTGAGATAAATTTTAAAGCTTTCATTCATTCATTTTTGCGTGGAATCAGGCTTGGTCAGGAAGGATTAATAACATGCTTTGCAGTAAAACTTTTATGGCGTGTTTTCACACTTTCAACATCGTTTATTCCTCATGGTGCGATATCGTTGCCGTGGACTTCTCTTCGATATTACCCACTACTTAACATTGATGAACATTTTGTGTTTTTTTCCTTTGAAATATTTACTGGTAAGTTATAAACTTCATCTAGCTTCGAGGACCTGTTGGTTCCATTGTCCGAGAAAAGTAAACGTTGTGAACATGACGTATATTCTGATTTTTTACAAAGTTTTTTCAGAGTATGCTGTTATGATATAAGTTTTCCAGCGAGAATACTAAAAACTGGTTGGTACCTTGAGATGTGGCGGAATTCAATACTGCCCTACTAGCTGTGAAGATTGGGATAATTCGTCGAAAACGATCTATGGTCACTGAACGCATTATGTAAAGTAATTTATGAACCGGTACAAAAATTTTAGGCTTGCATTTTACGTAATGCAATACCACTTCAGACGTAATTTTTTATAGTCATGTGCTCATAAATGAGTTACTTCCTTGTTTTTGAGTCGTTTTGCGTTGATGCTATGTTTCATATCACACGTTTCACATCATTCAACCTATCTTTTTGAAATATTTTTGGATTTTGGTTGCGTGGTTCGCTCGAAGTCCAAAACGCATATTTTTCCACGTTACCAAAGTTATTGATTGCTTTATGGTTAAATAGTGTAAATAAGACCTCAATGCTATTTCCGCATTAAATTTGAATGGGACAAGACTAGAATGGCATTGATCGTTCGCCTTATTTTCCCCGAAATGTAGTTTGTGCCACTCTACGCCGCTATAGAGTCATTATATTGCCAAGAAGGTGTGTCTAAAGGGCGTTCGTGTGGTTCGCGAATTAATCGTTTTCATAGTTAGTTGAATTCACCGTAAAATGCACTTCATATACTTACACTATATAGCTCGAGCCTGAGAATACCATCTTATTTCTACTTTGAACCACTCTACTTCAAATTGCGCTTCAGTTTTCCCGCATACGGTATTTTTATTTAGCACCAAGATTTGTTAAAATTCATTTTGGTAGTTTCCTTTTTTAGTCAGTATATATTTCCAACAAAAGGCGAAGGTTTCAATGTTGTGCCTTTATATTCAAATCACTTATTCAAGTCATTTCGCGCCAAGACGCCATTTCCTTGAGGACTGGCGGGTTATATCAACTCATTGTGTTACACTGTATGATTTCTCTATGTCGGGATTCAGTTGCGAACACATCGTGTTGCGAGAGGGTTAAGATCATGGCATGATTGTTATCTGATGCCGCAAATTAGACGTTTTTGTCTTTCTGGACCAGTTCGCAGTGCTGATATAATACGTGTTTTTGGCGTTTATAATAAACAATTTGAAGAATCTTTACAGTTGTCGTGACAAATGTAAACGAAGTGTGATCTGCGTAAGGCCGTAAGCCGGCAAATTTGTTTATACTGTGTGCCGTGGTCATATGACATAAAATGAAACGTTAGAATATGTTTGGCATTTCTATTTAAATATACTTCAAACGTGTTAAGAGAATATGGTTTGCCTTTCAAATATGTTGTGATTACGTACATTTTTATGTCAACTTTTCTTCTATTTTTAGCAGCTTTGTCGGTGTTATTAATATCATTGATTAAAAATTGTGTTAAAATATTATGATAATGAGCGGCAATTCACGCACTCTTTTATAAAGTTTTATTTCAACGACATATTGCGGCCTAATTGCTCATATGCTTTGTGGGTTGTTTCGCACTTTCGATATTTTTTATTTGCGAGCTATTCAGTGGGTCTTACGCCGAGCTTAGTTTCACTTTGCACCTAACTTTGAATTGCTTTTCCGTGATGATGTGCGAAATTTAGCGTCATTTGCTTTCGTGCCGAGTAAGGTTATTCTACTTGTTATGACTATGAAGTTGAGTAGTTTAAATTTCATCATCGAAAATGAGTCTAAATGGCGAAACTCGACATTAGTCTTACCTCGACTTTTGAAATTAGCGGAAGAGTAGTAAGTTACCCGATATGATCAGTTTCAAGCGCATGCGATCCATGTGAAGTGCTGCACAGTCTATACTTTGTGGCATGGCACATCTGGTATGTTTGGATAAGAGAATTGCTGGTTAGACTTGTGCGGCGTTGGATATTTTATGATTCACGCGTCACATGAAAGTGTTTTTCGCTGCGTTTAGCGTAAAACGGTAATTTTTTTTGCCGAGGATTGACCTTATGCATAATATTGTGCCACAGGATGTGATTAAACCAAATCGTGATTAATTTTTCCACGCAAGAGAAGGGAGACAGCTGCGCGGTACGAACGTTTCTTTGGCACGGTTTATTACAAAACAGCCGTTATTTGGTTTTGCCTGCACGAAAAAATATAGAATACACAAAAATCTGAGGTGCATAAGGCAAAGTGTGCATATAGTGGGATTCATATGCTGCATTTTGATAGATTTTAGAGTGGGCTTATTGGATTGAAGCTGAAGGATGTGGTGTATTCAAAAATTGGAAAAAATAAATTTTGAGAATTTTTTTTTACGATGGCGTCTTGATCAGGATCAGCATCAACTCGTACAATATTACAAACTTTGTAATATTATGTAAAAGCTCGATCGCGAATTTCATGCTCTAATTTTGTTTATCTCGCTTTGGGGCGCAAAATTTGGAATTTCGGTGTCTTGGAATATGGAATAGTAAAAAGCTGAAGTTTGATAGCAGACCTTTGAAATATCGCTCATTGATTAGTGACGAATGTCCCTACTATCGAGCCGATTATGATATCTTGAGAAAAATATAAGAACGAATAAAAAGTAATAATATTATTAATTAATTACGTATATATTATCGCTACTGGATTGTCGAAAAAAGAGGATTTATGTGTTCTTATACTTTCTTATACATAAGCTTTCCGCGTCAAAATCTCCCTTCGTTGTTAGATCCTCTCATTTTCGCATGGTCGAATTTGATTAAAATTTCAATCCACGCGTCTGTTTTTGACCGTCCAATGCATTTTTCGTGAGACCATTCGATATTTTATCAACCACTAATGCTTTTCATCGATTTGTGCCTGTTTCGGTCGTTTTTTCTTCTCTCTTGCGTTACGGGTCGATTTCAAAAGTCCGATTTTTTTTTTGCGGAGCTCATTTTGCTTGGTCAAAATTTTTCCTGAGTCACCATTGGCCGTATACATAAACGATGTATATTATGTATGAGTTATGTTTGGCATGTTGAAGCTATTTGTTTACGTTGATCAAGAGATGCGAATTGACACATTTGCTAATAACTGACATGTCGAGATTGGTCATATAGTTTTCGACCTTTGGTATATTCTCTGGAGAGAGAGAATGTTCCGTTTAATTCAATATTTTTATGTTGATTTTTTGCGCGTGCTTTTTAAGACGCAAATAGACAGTGGTTTATCATGAACTGTATTTTGCACCTAAACATCAGACGTTTTTATTAGTTCACGCCACCCATTGTGAGAAGTACTTCCTCTTAAAGTGTATAGGAAAAGGTTTCAGATATTTCAAACGAAATTTGTAAGCTGCGTTTTGTCTAATAGTCTGATAAAATTGGGTAAGCAGTGCTAGAATCGTAAGCATGTAGAAAATTTTCATCAATTAGTCCAAAAATACGTTTTTTTATTTTATTTTTTTCAAATGTCTGTAGGTTAAGGTGCAGTGGGTCAATTTGATCCTTGTGTAATTTTTTTTTATTAGATTGGAATCAATGAATCAAAATCAATCGTTTAATTCTCTCCCATCAAGTCGATCCACTTCAAATAGTACATCTCGTTTTTGAGTCTTAAATTTCAGGTTTTGAAGCGTTTTTCGCATAGAATTATAGATCGAAGTGGCTTCAAGTGGACGGCCTGGCACTCGGTGAACAAAAAAACGCTCGTTTTTTCCGGCGCTCGGAAAATGAAAAATTGTCAATAATTGGGCACTCGGAATGGCAAGAAAGCCCGAATTATCGCTGCGAAAATCAATAGCGGAACGCCATATGCTCGCAAAAAGGTGAACGAAAACGAAAAAAGCGTTCTTTACGATGATTCCCCGCAGCGTTTTCGCCGCTTTTTCTCAAATCTGACAGAGAATTATTTCTCACTTTGTCGATAAATCGAAAAATACCGAAAAACAGAAAGCTCTTAGGACAAGCTCTTGATGAAACAAGAAAATGGAAAATTGAGATAAAACATGGAGTTTAGCGCAACTCAATGGTAATTTGTTTGACATAACTTTATTCACCGGCAAATGCAATTGCGTTTCACTGTTTACGACTGAACTAGGAAGTTTTTTTCGTATAACATATTACGAGGAGATGATGTGAATGAGCGCAAAGTGTTTTAACTTGGGATATTGATAATAACAACTTCTTGTATTAGATTGATCGGGAAATGCAATATAGTGGCACAGTAAAGATGGATCGACGCAGAGCAGAAAATCTGATTTTCCTATCACACACTGTTTAAGTCGATATACTTTTGCTATTGTACATTGGTAATGGTAACTCGAGATTTATGTTTATATTATATGAATCGCTTTCTGATCTGTGGTAGATTTCAGGTAGAGAAAAACAACATCGCAATGGCCTAACAGTTTTCCGACTGCATTAATTTTATTTTTGATCGAAGGACGCATGCAACAACAAAAGTTTAGTCGCGAACTTTTATTTTGTATTCCACGTAAGTTTTATTTCGTTGTGTTTTCCCATTTGGGCATCTTCTTCCCGGAACGCGCAACTCGGAGTAATTAAGTCGCTTCCTGTGTGATTAGTCTTGCTAATTTCTTTGTTTATACATTGCCTGAAAAATCTGTTGGAGCGCCAGACAGGACCCTTTCGTCTGCAACGCGGGTATTGTACGCTTAAAAGTCTTTTATGGGAAATTTGCTCAGCGGTACAGTCATTACTCCAGAATACAGCTATTTTCACGCAATTAGTTAATATTATATAATAGTGTTCGCTCGAGATTGGGCTTTTCTCTACTTATGGGTTATATCTCAGTAGTGTGATCAGTTTTGAGCTCATTTGTTCGCTTCTGCTAGTGCTACCGTGTTATTATCAGCTGTTGTCGATAGTTACTTTAGATGAAGTTTATAGGTGGTTAAAGTGAGAGGCAAATTTTGCTTGCAAATGTTATTTCCTATTGTACAATTATTTCATTAGCTTTTTTGCATTTTTAGATTATTTTCCCCCGTATCGCGGAAATGCAGTATCAAATTTCGAACCATATTGCCGTTTTTGTACTAAAATACTCCGCCAAATATTTTACTCCAAAATTTTTTTACCGACTATACTGTATTCAAAATAAATCTGCATGCCCATTGTCAACCACGCATAATTCGCCGATGGTCGAGAGACGCCGGTAGCGGTAAAGTGTACTATTCAAATTCGACTCAGATTTGTATTTCTTGTGAAGTGAGACAGTTTTGTTTTATTTACTGTATACAGTACAGCTGAGACAGTACTTTGTTACGTCATAAAAAGTTTGTCTTATTTTGCTTTGTTTATTCACAATTAATGGTGTAAGAGCTCTGTGGCACATGATTATTAATACTGTTTGAAAGAGTTCGTAATTTATTTAATCACAGATCTAATTTACAAGCAAAATTAGTCAGCTAACGGGCGCCGATGAGAAAAATGTAAACTAGTACAGTATTAGTGACTTATTATTGAGCCATCATTTATTCGTGGCGTGTGTTAGGAATGGAAGTAAAGTTATGTGAATGTGAGCATGTACTGGTTACCGTTTAGTAACGTCATGCACACTAATTTAAGTGCAGAAAGGTGTGATTGGATTCAGGGAGAATTCCCCGTTACTACGGTGTCAGAATAACGTTAGTGTATCAGTCTTATACTGGTCGGTTGACATGAGTATATTGTGTTTAAATATACATTACCTACCTGCTCCCTTGCTTACAGTCCAAAAAAACGGTTTGAATAAAATACATTTTTGCGCACAGAATTTGTATTTGATAATCATTCGTGTTTGATAACATGTTTTGATTTCCGGACAAAATATATTTTTTTGGTCAAGCGTGAAAACGCGATTACGGGAAACACTGTAAATGAAGCATACACAATCGTATTTTATGTATGGCGGATATCGAAAACGTGTTTTGCAATAAATTTTGTGTAATTTTTGCTGCCAAAAATTTTTCGGCATCGATCTTATTGTCTAGTTATAGTATGATATATACTGTTCTCTCTCGAAATTAAAGAAAAAAGCTTATAAATAAATTTGATTTGGCTGTTACCGTTAGAAGAAAAATGTAAATTAAAATAATTATTTCTTTCTCTCGCACGGCAGAGACGTTTCTACGCTTAGCGTTGGTCATGGTGACTGTGTCTCGAGGCTATACCCATTCTTGGTTATGCATAAGTGATAAATATCTTTCTACTTTATTAGTTAGCTTATGTAAAGCTTGGCCTGATGCCGAACAATGTCAACTGCCATACCGTGCGGTAATTATATCTTCGTGCCAATTTTTTCGGCATCATTTTCGAGAAAAAAGCAAAATTTGTTATTTTATTGTGGCGACACAAAAAGTAATAAAATGTACAGACTGACGTAAATTATCGTATACTAATTAAATTGATACGAGATGTCATATACAGCAGATTTTTTGACCACCCAGCGAAAATTATCGGTAGTGATAATAACAATATAAATAGCAAGCAGTATTTACCAAATTAACAGGCGCGATTTTCTGCAAAAAAGCGCGAGAAATTGCCTTTGTTGTGTGGTGCGATGTCGCGTCTTTGTATTTAATTTGCCGTTAGATGAATTTTTTTTTGCATCGGGATAGAGTGTTATTATTGTGCTTTTAGCAAAGCAACCAAACCTAGGCATGGGTTATGATAATATTTTTTGCGCGGGAGAAAATTTTCGACAAGGAAAAGGGTATTTAGATCGATCAGTTTTTTGGTTTCGATTAGCTATGTCGTTATATTCTACCTTCAGCAGAGCCGAGCTTGTTATTTTTGTTGAAAAAGACAGTAAGACCTTGTCTGTTATTTTATTTTGACATTTTTGTAACGAGGTTAATTGGAGGCAGTGTGCTATATTTACATGTGCATTCTTGCTTGCTGTCCAAATCAACATACCAAAATTTTCCATTTCAGTGAGTCGTAGGCGTAGTAACATTTATATATATTTATTATCGTAATCTGCATGAGAACAACCAAGTGTGTGCATACTCCTTTGTTTACAAGCTCAATAATATTGCCAATTAGAATTCAAAACGATAAGGCATAGAACACGACAATTATCGGAAGAAGGCTAAAATCTAACAACACCGGACGGACGCCATGTCGTCTCGACGGAAGGGAAAACCTGTGCGATGCATTGATATGATATGTGGCAAGCTGAGCGGAGGGTCAAGTGGTACGCTTACGACGCCTGTTTCTCAGGTCGACAACATAAATGACGAAACGGAAGACTCGTTATCTCCCGAGGTAACGGATGAGACGACGAATGGTTCAAGTTCGCCTGTTGGCCAGGGAGAGATGAATGCCAGCGAAGCAGGTTGGTTTTTATTGTACTAACTATTGTTAAAATGTAGATCTCAATTTTCGTCAAGGCAGGTATGTATTTTCAAGACTACCTGCTATAAGGTTGCTTCTATTTTTTGCATTCAATTTTCAAACGATTGCTAATATTTCATGTGTTTTTAAGAGCGACTAGGGTTAAGTTACACTCATTCGCTCAAGTCTTCTTGTTTTATCAATTAGATTATCAGAAACCGTTACCAATAGTTATTATTACCGTCACTTATCATGATTTTTTTATCTTATTAGTATTCAATTTTTCGTATTTCTATTTTCTCAAAATCTCATCCATTTGTATGTAAGGAAACGCCTTGAAATATTGCCACATCAAGCCTATTTAAAACTACGACAATTAGAACGAATGAATAATGATGCTTGTTTAATCGCCCAGCGTAAAGGAAATATTATATCATTCCATCAGTCGCGTTTTGAATCCATCGGCACGAAATTTGTAGTTTTTGTTAGAACAAAAATGCTAATTTTCTACGTGCTTTCCCCGGACAAAAAGGACACATTTTTATGTGTGAAAATTTTCATTGAATTAGAATTTGATATATTTTGTCTATTGCTATATTGCTATTCTTCCCTTATTTTCCATTGGGGACTTTTATTAGTTGCAAAAAAGGTCCACGGGAACACTGAATTTATGTATATTTTCAATGAAATTTTATCCTATTCTGCCAATGCCAGGAAATTGGAGATCAAAATACAGTATTAAGATTATTTTAGTAAGCTTGCTTATTTTATGTCTTTTGTGATAGCCATTCTTCAGAGTTCATTTCATTTTTCAAATTTTAAAAGCGGATAATCTTTCTCCACCAAAAAGCGGCCTGTAATGAAATCGATTCTTGTCGTTTTCCGGGTATCCATTAATATTATTAGCATCTGGCGCGCGACTGCTGCCTCGTTTTGGTGTTAAAGATTTTTTTTTTCATTTTGTGCAATTGTACGTGTGTAATTATATTTCGGATTTTTCATTTTTTTTGGAGTTTTTACGAATTCACGGTACAAAATTTGATTACAATCACCGTAATTTGTCGTTTTTGTCACAAAAAAAAGAAAAGGTGAAATACAAGTACCACGCATGGTCAATTTATAATACAATCCTTTTGGTGTTTTTTTATCGTGCCCATAGCTGGAAAAACATAAAAATCCGTGAAAAATTTTAATCAGAAATATATTGACCCGTGAAACGTATTAAGACTATTAATTCTATTTATAGAAACGGCTTGTGATCAACACGGCTCCTTTACTTTACGTTTCGCGAAATCGTTAATTCACACTTTTACACAATTTATTGCGTATTATGTGATTTTGATAACGCAACACGAAATTTTTTCCCTCAATTTTCTTTTCTCAGAAATAAGTATCAACTTCTGAGGTCATTTTACACTTAACGTTTATTTTATTTCCGCTAACGTACACAAAAATTTTACTGCGTGTTTAGTATACGCCAAGAAAAAAAAATGATCACTATTTTTAAAACACTAGCGTGCAAAATGTCATGTACATTCGATTTTTGCTTACCACAGATACTAATTGTATGGAAAGTGAACTGAAAGTAGATAATATTATGGACAACATTGGGAATATTCAAAGGACGAACTTAACGGCTACAAATCCTCCAGAAGGTATTTTTCTATTCTTTCAATGAGCATAATTTTGTAGTTGTGTATTGATTGGGATTGTAATTTGATTCAACTATTACCGCATATATTACTAGTTATAATGAATGCGATTGATGAAAAGTTCCAATCCATCAGAGACGTCAAATCATATATTAGTCAACAAAAGTCGCACTAAATAACACCAGCATGAACGAACTGACGACTGAAAAGCTGAACCTATAACGGCGGTCAGCAATCTATTCCAATTATTAATTTTCTGCGCTATTTATTCGTGGTGACAAAAATTTATTGCATAATATTTGTATTGTGATTTTTTTGTATTAAAATATGTAGGTGATTTAATTTATGATTTTAATATTATATTTCTCATTGAATCCTAGGTGTGTATATTCTTCAACCCGAAAGCGTGAGTGATGACGAGGAGATGCGGACCATGGAACATCCAGACAATAAGTCAAGTATGCATTTGAACCTTAACTTATACTCTGTATTGAAGTATCTTTGATTGTTTATCTGTGGGATATGGATCTTAATTCATCATAAGCGGTCGCAGTTCTCCTTGTGCCCTACTGTTTACTTTCAAAGTGTATAATGAGACTTTTAGTTTTAGAAGATCATTTAAAATTTCATCAACATTGGGATGCGCATGTTTGGTCTCAAATGAAATCTAATGCTAATACAAAGGCACTTTACAATTTTGATTTTTAAAAATTGTAATCTAGCAAGTTTGTGAGAGAATTCTCACCGTTTTCGCGATCACTGCAATAAAAAATATAATAGGATTCAGTATTCTGGATTTGATCTCGATATACTATTATTTTAAATTGCCCATCCCTAGATAAGGACATAGTATTTAGTATCCGAATCTTAGGCAAATTGACCATGTTTAATGTTTACTCAGCAAAACTCGATAATGATGATGAACTTTCACAAATGAATATTTGTAGCCAAGACTTTGAGTTGTAACAGGAAATGATTATGGCTTTTTTTTCCATTTATTGCAAATCTTGGCAAATTTTTTCATTTGAAAAGTTGAAAATCGATTTTAATATATTGCGTTCTAATTGCTCAATTTCCAACATCTTTAGATTAGCTTTTGAATGCTGTTTTATAAGTTGTGCTTTCTTCAAAAAAAATTTTGCCTCTTGGTTTTGGCTTTCATTATCTATTGGCATACCTTTATGATCAATAATGACTCTGCTGTTTTGAATTCGCCATTGAAAAACAATTTTGCAATTTTGAAAATCCTCGTCGTTAAAACGTGATCACGGAAAATGACTTAGAAAATGTAATTTCCTTTACAATGTCTTTCAAAAAAGGAGTAAAATTACATGATAATGGCTGAAGACTTATTGTTTTAATATTGAGGTAGTTTTACTGTTGTAAAAAGATCGCAAAAAAGAAATAAAAGTAAATATAAATATACCGTTAGTAATTATACAGAAGTAATGAGAAATATTTCAGATGTTCATTAAAACTTTTATTGAAGAATGTTCGGTTCTGACAATTTTTCATCTTCTAGTCATTGCTAGTTGCCAGTGTTCAAAAATGTCACTGAACTGATGTTATAATGATTTATTGGTTGGATATATGTAATAAAAGTCTGTCTACTCCCGGCTACTGATCACATTCTTGGACTTTGAACAAAATGAAGTTTTGAATTCATAAAGAGTGTATTGTCAATTGTCATAATGACAAAAATAAAACCCAAATATACAATGTCGATTTTTAATTAATTTCTTTAAAATATCCCCATCATTGATAAGTCCATAGATCAAGATTGAAGTTCCTATTCATCTTTATTTCATTGTTATAAAATATTTGATATTATTCATTTTCAATGAAATTTGCTTTATATTTATATTTTGGTATTTTAAAAGATTAAAACAAATTTTTAGTGTTAGGTGTTGAGTTGTAATTCATTAAATATGTACCATTAGCAATTTCATTGTTATGTAAGGTCAGTGATCATGCTATTTTCCCATCATGTTGTCAAATAAAGATGTCATCAGTTCTAAAAATGGAATCACAAATAAGTGTTAATTGGGCCTTCTTGTTTTTTTGAAATAAAGAAACTGCATATTCTGCTCTTTATATCTGTGCTCAATAAAATATAATATTCTAATGATTTTATGGAAATGTTGACAGCAATAAAAATAGCAAGTGCGTGTTAATTTCCCTGTTTACACTCAATTAATTCTGAGTTAATTTAAATCTAAAGAGATTTGCTGATATTTAATCTACTACCTATAAGGAAATTGAAACAGCATGTGACATTGATGTAATCTGTTTTCCACCCCCTTTCTCTGCTGATATATATAAATCTTTTTAATCTATTATTTTTACTGCTTGCATTATTGCTGACCATTGGTGCCAGATTGTATGGGGATTATGTTTCCATATAATCATTTTAATCACTTAATCTGAAGCCCACATTATAGTGTTAGAAAGTGGATTAGCAAAGTGGAAATATTTTTTTCTGTATTTGAATTGAAAGTTGTATTTTAAAGTTTCTTCCAAACTGTTTTATGTTAAAGTAGTACTTGAATTTGAGTTGAAAATACAAGAAAGTAAAATATAAACAATAGTGTGGTTGGTTATCTATTTCTGCACTTTTCAGAAATTATGTGAAGGCATTTTTGGTCAATTGATCAAAATGGCAATTTAAAATGCCCAGTGTAATTTATTTTGATTTTAATATTCTATTCGTTCTAGACATTCATGACTAGAGTTATTACAGTTGATTTTTTTATAACTCACTGAACAAGTCATTGTACAAGCAACCACTGTAAAACATAAATGGATCCTATTTTTTGGAAAGATTGCCATTAAAGTTTAGTCTTGTACTTAATAATCAATTCTCATATGACAATCATCTTTGAAAGTTCCACAAATCTTATTTCGTATTTTGATCCATCTATAGGTAGAAAGAGGTCTCATGAAGACTACGAAGAAGAAAATATTAACGATAGAATGGAATCACCGCACGATTTTACTCAGCAAAATGATGGGATGGATGAACAGTGTCCTGGTCTGGATTTGTCTGTGAAAAGGCCCAGAATTGACGGTACATCAAGTGAGTATAAATAATATATATATTCTTTGATCGATTTTGATTTTTCAACTTTAGTGCTGTACTATTTTTTGTGTAATGAAATTCCTCATTCAATATGTCGCAAGAATGTTATAATTGTACAACTTTATCTTACTTAGATTATGCAGTGCAAAAATAGCATAAAAAGTAGGTATCAGGTTCAAACAATATTATCCTACTGTATACCCAATTCACAAATCAATTGTCTTTAATCCAAAAGGATGAAACCGAAACCAGTCTAAGAACAATCTATTTTTTGTAATTTTTAAGCATTTTAACATCCGCCATTTTGTCTTGAAATTTTTGGAACATTATTCTGTTCTGAAAATAAGTTTTATGTTTCATTAATGGTAACTAGTAATGGAACGAAGCCCACCTTAATGTAATATATATAATATCGTTTTCTTTTTTAGTCGATTCGTATAACGATTTCGAAAAGACGAACAACATGACACCACATTCTCAGTCTACCTCACCTAATTTATTTCTCGATCAACCGATTACATCAACAACAACAGAAAATAATGAGCAATTGGAAAAGTGAGTCAATATTTAATCTACAATATCTTACTAATAACATAACTGTATTAATCACTGGACAGAACTGAAATACACCTGCAATTTATGTAGGATTTTATGTATACAATGGGTATACAATATGTATATCCTACTATCTCTTACTTGGTTATAGTTATTTGAGTATGGCATTGTGCGTTCAAGTTTAAAAAACTGAAAAAATAGAGGTGTTGTTTTTGATTAGCTTGTTAAAGTCTTGGCTATGGTGGCCTAAAAAACGAGCCAGGTTACTTTTGTGAATTACTTTCTCCCACTAACATATTGTAGATTATTATTTGTTGTTTCCACAGACGCAAGTAATTTATCACATTTTTTAATTTTGTGGGAGTATATCACGTTGTCTATTTTTAGAATAACAAACTATTTGTTGGTACTTCCACATTACTTAGATATGAAGCTTTTCACTAAAGGTATTTAAACATTTTTAATCGTTTTTCTGTTAAATCAAGATATCACCGACTCATGAAGTTGGTTGAGCAACAGAAGCCATTGCAGCAAGCCATGGATGAAGTTGGATTGTCTGTTCATGAGTTTTTTGCTCTTCATCGACTTAACAATCAACTTACATCTGCAAGATTGGAACAAAGGGAAGAGGAAAATGATGCAAAGGTCGGTTTTGTTTTCTTTCCCATTTTTTGCTCAACTCGAATTTGTTGAATTCACTAATTTATACCAAACATAAAAAAAATTTCTTTGTCACGTGAATGCAAAAAGGTGAATTTTTCGAATTTGATATACATTATATATATACTATTAATATAGTCAATTTGTACATGGGTGTAAGCCATTTTCCCTATTTTCAATGAATTGTACTTTATACCTAAAAAAATCAACTTCATGCTATCAAATTTTCTAATTTAGTTGTCATCAGCACCACCTACTATTTCAACATCTTCATTTGAGAAGTTTTCAAACCAATGCCAAAGCATTGATGATGATTGGATGAGTGGCAAAGCACAACATGATGCAAAAATTCAGGTAATGCTGTTTCTATGGCAGTCAATTTGGGCATATTTTTTGTGCTTGTTATTTGAGAATTGAGAACTTGTTTTGAGAATGCTAAGTTTGCTAGCAGAAATCTCAATTCTTCGCCCAGAGACGATTTCTAAAATTTTGATAAGGTTGTCTTCTGCAAATCTCCATTACAAAGTAAAAATATTCTCGTTCCTTGGAAGTTTCAAAATAGTGAATTAGTAATATGTGATGTAACCTTTGATAAAAACATATACAAAGATGTGAATATGCTTCTTGGTTATTAATTAATCTTACTACAATGATTAATTTCACGTTTCCTCACGCAAGCAATTTGATTTCCTCATTTGTTTCGATGAATTAAATAACTCGAAACCTTCGAGCGATGATAAAAGAAACGGAAGCTGGAATGAATCGCTCAGTTTTGAAAATAATATTTTGGGAAATATCGGTTTTCAAAATAGACATTAACTCCGTGGTTGCCAATCCTTTTTTGCTACGTTCTTTTTTTTCCTTATTTTTGATCTATTTATTCCTCCCTTATTATGCATAAAAACTCAGTTTCTGTTATTGTTTATTTCTTAAAGGATCCAGAGTTAGTGTTACAAACTTACAAGTGATGTTTTTGTATTTCTGCCATAAAAACAACAAAATCTTTACCTGGTTGGGAAAGGCTGCATAAATGGTTTATAACAGCAAATTATGTAACATGTCTAACCAATTTCTGACTAGCATCATGAAATGGACTCTTACCTTCTTTCTAATTTTCAGTTGCGATCTAATCTGTTGAATTGGCATTTTAAAGAGGTCTATGACATAATAGTTTTTAATACATAATATGAATAATTATGTAGTTGGTTAAAACGAATATTTCATTATCACAAAGTAGTTGGAGGTAAATTGAGAACTGTCCATATATATGAACCTCTGACAATACCTAAATATTTTACTCATGCAATAGGCCCTTTTTGCACAAAAATGATTTTGCTTGCCTATTTTTTTTATTAAAGTTTTGTGTCATGATTTTGCACTAAAAATGTCACTTTGAATGCACCTCAAAATTTTCTAAGTATACCTCTCTTGAATATGAATTTAATGTTAATTTAAACGTAGAATTTCATTCCAGGCCCTCTTGAAAGAAACCAGTGAAGATGTCATCCAACAGCAAAAGCAGGGAACCCTCAGTGAAGCTCAAAAACTCAACAACAGTAGATTGCAACAACAACCATCCATGGTAATGTCATCTTTACAAGATTCCTCTGTCGATGACCGCCAAACAGCATTGAGAAATTTTTTTTTGAAAGCTCAAGGAATGTACTCTCAGGTAGATTAATAATAATAACACTAAATGAAAAGCTGCAAGAATTTTCCTATATAAATTTTCATTTTGAAATAATTTTCAGGGTACTCCTACCAAAGGAATGATGGATAGTTTGAACTCCACTTCCAACTCACCATCTATGTTAGATAGAACTTCAATGTCTGCCAATGACAGCATAACTGCTGGAACAGTATCTAGTGGAGTTGGGTAAGTTATTAGAAGTAAAATACTATTATATGCAGTGTGCTTGGTGTAGCTCACTATGTCATTTTATGCTAAAATTGCCCACCAACTGTTGCTTTCCAGATCTCTGACATCGCAGCAAAATTTTGTATGTAATTTGTAATCAAATTTTTTGAACGCCTTGTACATTGCAGGTTGCTTTCTCATATGCCTGCATATTCCCATCCATAATATTATAATTTGGATAATTTTCATTGGGTAGCTCACCATAACATGTTCCCTTGATTAATCAGATTCTATATTTCCGTTTTTGAGTTATAAAGGTGTGCTTACTTG